>NC_034188.2:1727794-1805710 GCF_002021735.2 Oncorhynchus kisutch
TAGTACCACCATAGTACTACCATAGTAAATAGTACCACCATAGTATGACCATGGTATATAGTACCACCATAGTACTACCATAGTAAATAGTACCACCATAGTAAATAGTACCACAATAGTACCACCATAGTCCCACCATAGTACCACCATAGTAAATAGTACCACCATAGTACAACCATAGTACAACCATAGTAAATAGTACCACCATAGTACCAACATAGTAAATAGTACCACCATAGTACTACCATAGTAAATAGTACCACCATAGTATGACCATGGTATATAGTACCACCATAGTACTACCATAGTAAATAGTACCACCATAGTAAATAGTACCACAATAGTACCACCATAGTCCCACCATAGTACCACCATAGTAAATAGTACCACCATAGTACAACCATAGTACAACCATAGTAAATAGTACCACCATAGTACTACCATAGTAAATAGTACCACCATAGTACAACCATAGTAAATAGTACCACCATAGTACCACCATAGTAAATAGTACCACCATAGTACAACCATAGTAAATAGTACCACCATAGTATCACCATTGTACTACCATTATAAATAGTACCGCCATAGTACTACCATAGTACAACCATAGTAAATAGTACCACCATTCTACCAACATAGTAAATACTACCACCATTCTACCAACATAGTAAATAGTACCACCATTGTACCAACATAGTAAATAGTACCACCATAGTATCACCATTGTACTACCATTATAAATAGTACCGCCATAGTACTACCATAGTACAACCATAGTAAATAGTACCACCATAGTACCAACATAGTAAATAGTACCACCATAGTACAACCATAGTAAATAGTACCACCATAGTACCACCATAGTACCACCATAGTATATAGCACATTATCACCATAGTACCACCATAGTATATAGCATCACCATAGAATAGAGTATCACCATAGTATCACCATAGTATATAGTATCACCATTATCACCATAGTATCACCATAGTATCACCATAGTATATAGTATCACCATAGTATCACCATAGTATAGAGTATCACCATAGTATCACCATTGTATCTAGTATCTCCATAGTATATAGTATCACCATGGTATACATTATCACCATAGTACCACCTTAGTACCACCACAGTAAATACTACCACCATAGTAAATAGTACCAACATAGTAAATAGTACCACCATAGTATATATACCACCATAGTACCACCATAGTAAATAGTACCATCATAGTACAACCATAGTAAATAGTACCACCATAGTATCACCATAGTATCACCATAGTATATAGTATCACCATAGTATATAGTATCACCATAGTATCTGTATAGTATACATTATCACCATAGTACCACCATAGTATATAGCATCACCCTAGTATATAGTATAACCATAGTATCATCATACTATCATCATAGTATATAGTATCACCATAGTATCTCCATAGTATATAGTATCACCATAGTATCACCATAGTATCACCATAGTATATAGTATAACCATAGTATCATCATACTATCATCATAGTATATAGTATCACCATAGTATCACCATAGTATATAGTATCACCATAGTATCTGTATAGTATACATTATCACCATAGTACCACCATAGTATATAGCATCACCCTAGTATATAGTATAACCATAGTATCATCATACTATCATCATAGTATATAGTATCACCATAGTATCTCCATAGTATATAGTACCACCATAGTACCACCATAGTAAATAATACCACCATAGTACAACCATAGTAAATAGTACTACCATAGTAAATAGTACCACCATAGTACGACCATAGTATATAGTACCACCATAGTACCACCATAGTAAATAGTACCACCATAGTACCACCATAGTACCACCATAGTACCACCATAGTAAATAGTACCACCATAGTACAACCATAGTACAACCATAGTAAATAGTACCACCATAGTACTACCATAGTAAATAGTACCACCATAGTATGACAATAGTATATAGTACCACCATAGTATGACAATAGTATATAGTACCACCATAGTAAATAGTACCACCATAGTACAACCATAGTAAATAGTACCACCATAGTACCACCATAGTAAATAGTACCACCATAGTACAACCATAGTACAACCATAGTAAATAGTACCACCATAGTACCAACATAGTAAATAGTACCACCATTCTACCAACATAGTAAATAGTATCACCATAGTACCATCATAGTATATAGTACCACAATAGTAAATAGTATCACCATAGTACAACCATAGTAAATAGTACCACAATAGTAAATAGTATCACCATAGTACCACCATAGTAAATAGTACCACCATAGTACGACTATAGTATATAGTACAACCATAGTACTACCATAGTAAATAGTACCACCATAGTACCACCATAGTAAATAGTACCACCATAGTACCACCATAGTACCACCATAGTAAATAGTACCACCATAGTACAACCATAGTACAACCATAGTAAATAGTACCACCATAGTACTACCATAGTAAATAGTACCACCATAGTACAACAATAGTATATATTACCACCATAGTACTACCATAGTAAATAGTACCACCATAGTACCACCATAGTACCACCATAGTACCACCATAGTAAATAGTACCACCATTCTACCAACATAGTAAATAGTATCACCATAGTACCATCATAGTATATAGTATCACCATAGTACCACCATAGTACCACCATAGTAAATAGTACCACCATAGTACAACCATAGTACAACCATAGTAAATAGTACCGCCATAGTACCACCATATTACCACCATAGTAAATAGTACCACCATAGTACAACCATAGTAAATAGTACCACCATAGTACCAACATAGTAAATAGTACCACCATTCTACCAACATAGTAAATAGTACCACCATTGTACTACAATAGTAAATAGTACCACCATAGTACTACCATAGTAAACACTACCACCATAGTACTACCATAGTAAACACTACCACCATAGTATATAGTCCCACCATAGTAAATAGTACAACCATAGTACCAACATAGTAAATAGTACAACCATAGTACCACCATAGTAAATAGTACCACCATAGTACAACCATAGTAAATAGTACCACCATAGTAAATAGTACCACCATAGTACAACCATAGTAAATAGTACCACAATAGTAAATAGTACCACCATAGTACAACCATAGTAAATAGTACCACCATAGTAAATAGTACCACCATAGTACAACCATAGTAAATAGTACCACAATAGTAAATAGTACCACCATAGTACTACCATAGTAAATAGTACCACCATAGTACGACCATGGTATATAGTACCACCATAGTACTACCATAGTAAATAGTACCACCATAGTACCACCATAGTAAATAGTACCACAATAGTACCACCATAGTAAATAGTACCACAATAGTACCACCATAGTCCCACCATAGTACCACCATAGTAAATAGTACCACCATAGTACTACCATAGTACAACCATAGTAAATAGTACCACCATAGTACCACCATAGTAAATAGTACCACCATTCTACCAACAAAGTAAATAGTACCACCATTGTACCAACATAGTAAATAGTATCACCATAGTACCATCATAGTATATAGTATCACCATAGTACCATCATAGTATATAGTATCACCATAGTACCACCATAGTACAACCATAGCACAACCATAGTAAATAGTACCGCCATAGTACCAACATAGTAAATAGTACCACCATAGTAAATAGTACCACCATAGTACCACCATAGTACCACCATAGTAAATAGTACCACCATAGTACAACCATAGTAAATAGTACCACCATAGTACCAACATAGTAAATACTACCACCATTCTACCAACATAATAAATAGTACCACCATTGTACCAACATTTTAAATAGTACCACCATAGTATCACCATTGTACTACCATTATAACTAGTACCGCCATAGTACTACCATAGTACAACCATATTAAATAGTACCACCATAGTACCAACATAGTAAATAGTTTCACCATAGTACCACCATAGTAAATAGTACCACCATAGTACCACCATAGTACCACCATAGTATATAGCACATTATCACCATAGTACCACCATAGTAAATACCATCACCATAGTATATAGTATCACCATAGTATAACCATAGTATAGAGTATCACCATAGTATCACCATAGTATATAGTATCACCATAGTATATAGTATCACCATAGTATCTGTATAGTATACATTATCACCATAGTACCACCACAGTATATAGCATCACCCTAGTATATAGTATAACCATAGTATCATCATACTATCATCATAGTATATAGTATCACCATAGTATCTCCATAGTATATAGTATCACCATAGTATCACCATAGTATCACCATAGTATATAGTATAACCATAGTATCACCATAGTATCACCATAGTATATAGTATCACCATAGTACTACCATAGTATATAGCATCACCCTAGTATATAGTATAACCATAGTATCATCATACTATCATCATAGTATATAGTATCACCATAGTATCACCATAGTAAATAGTATCACCATAGTACCACCAGAGTAAATAGTATCACCATAGCACCACCATAGCACCACCATAGCACCACCATAGTATATAGTATCACTATAGTACCACCATAGTACTACCATAGTAAATAGTACCACCATAGTACTACCATAGTAAATAGTACCACCATAGGATATAGTACCACCATAGTACCACCATAGTAAATAGTACCACCATAGTAAATAGTACCACCATAGTATATAGTATCACTATAGTACCACCATAGTACTACCATAGTAAATAGTACCACCATAGTACTACCATAGTAAATAGTACCACCATAGGATATAGTACCACCATAGTACCACCATAGTATACAGGACCACCATAGTATACAGGACCACCATAGTATATAGTATCACTATAGTACCACCATAGTACTACCATAGTAAATAGTACAACCATAGTACTACCATAGTAAATAGTACCACCATAGTACCACCATAGTAAATAGTACCACCATAGTAAATAGTACCACCATAGTATATAATACCACCATAGTATATAGTACCACCACAGTATATAGTACCACCATAGTATATAGTACCACCATAGTAAATAGTACCACCATAGTAAATAGTACCACCATAGTATATAGTACCACCATAGTAAATAGTACCACCACAATACCACCACAGTAAATAGTACCACCATAGTAAATAGTACCAACATAGTAAATAGTACCACCATAGTATATATACCACCATAGTACCACCATAGTAAATAGTACCATCATAGTACAACCATAGTAAATAGTACCACCATAGTATCACCATAGTATCACCATAGTATATAGTATCACCATAGTATATAGTATCACCATAGTATCTGTATAGTATACATTATCACCATAGTACCACCATAGTATATAGCATCACCCTAGTTTATAGTATAACCATAGTATCATCATACTATCATCATAGTATATAGTATCACCATAGTATATAGTTTCACCATAGTATATAGTATCACCATAGTATATAGTATCACCATAGTATATAGTATCACCATAGTATCACCATAGTATATAGTATCACCATAGTATACATTATCACCATAGTATATAGTATCACCATAGTATCACCATAGTATATAGTATCACCATAGTATCACCATAGTATAGAGTATCACCATAGTATCACCATTGTATCTAGTATCTCCATAGTATATAGTATCACCATGGTATACATTATCACCATAGTACCACCTTAGTACCACCACAGTATATAGCATCACCTTAGTATATAGTATAACCATAGTATCACCATACTATCACCATATTATGTAGTTTCACTATAGTATATAGTATGCTCTACTTTCCGGCTACCCGGATAAAGCACTAAATAAACTTCAGTTAGTGCTAAATAGGGCTGCTAGAATCCTGACTAGAACCAAAAAATTTGATCATATTACTCCAGTGCTAGCCTCTCTACACTGGCTTCCTTTCAAAGCAAGGGCTGATTTCAAGGTTTTACTGCTAACCTACAAAGCATTACATGGGCTTGCTCCTACCTATCTCTCTGATTTGGTCCTGCCGTACATACCTACACGTACGCTACGGTCACAAGACGCAGGCCTCCTAATTGTCCCTAGAATTTCTAAGCAAACAGCTGGAGGCAGGGTTTTCTCCTATAGAGCTCCATTTTTATGGAACGGTCTGCCTATCCCATGTCAGAGACGCAAACTCGGTCTCAAACTTTAAGTCTTTACTGAAGACTCATCTCTTCAGTGGGTCATATGATTGAGTGTAGTCTGGCCCAGGAGTGGGAAGGTGAACGGAAAGGCTCTGGAGCAACGAACCGCCCTTGCTGTCTCTGCCTGGCCGGTTCCCCTCTTTCTCTTTCCACTGGGATTCTCTGCTTCTAACCCTATTACAGTGGCTGAGTCACTGCCTTACTGGGGCTCTCTCATGCCGTCCCTGGAAGGGGTGCGTCACCTGAGTGGGTTGATTCACTGATGTGGTCATCCTGTCTGGGTTGGCGCCCCCCCTTGGGTTGTGCCATGGCGGAGATCTTTGTGGGCTATACTCGGCCCTGTCTCAGGATGGTAAGTTGGTGGTTGAAGATATCCCTCTAGTGGTGTGGGCGCTGTGCTTTGGCAAAGTGGGGTTATATCCTTCCTGTTTGGCCCTGTCCGGAGGTGTCCTCGGATGGGTCCACAGTGTCTCCTGACCCCTCCTGTCTCAGCCTCCAGTATTTATGCTGCAGTAGTTTATGTGTCGGGGGGCTAGGGTCAGTTTGTTATATCTGGAGTACTTCTCCTGTCCTATTCGGTGTCCTGTGTGAATCTAAGTGTGCGTTCTCTAATTCTCTCCTTCTCTCTTTCTTTCTCTCTCTCGGAGGACCTGAGCCCTAGGACCATGCCCCAGGATTACCTGACATGATGACTCCTTGCTGTCCCCAGTCCACCTGGCCGTGCTGCTGCTCCAGTTTCAACATAGCCTGGTTCCTCTCTAGGTTTCTTCCTAGGTTTTGGCCTTTCTAGGGAGTTTTTCCTAGCCACCGTGCTTCTACACCTGCATTGCTTGCTGTTTGGGGTTTTAGGCTGGGTTTCTGTACAGCACTTTGAGATATCAGCTGATGTACGAAGGGCTATATAAATAAATTTGATTTGATAGTATTTAGGTATCACCATAGTATATTGTATCACCATAGTATATAGGTTTCACCATAGTATATAGTATCACTATAGTATATGGTATCACCATAGTATATAGTATTACTATAGTTTCACCAAAGTATATAGGTATCACCATAGTATATATAGAATCAATATAGAATCACCATAGTATATAGTATCACCAGAGTATATAGGTATCACCATAGAATATAGTATCACCATAGAATATAGTATCACCATAGTATATAATATCACCATAGTATATAATATCACCATAGTATATAATATCACCATAGTATATATACTCTGTATAACCATAGTATATAGTATCACTATAGTATATAGTATCACCATAGTATCAACATAGTATACATTATCACCATAGTACCACTATAGTACCATCATGGTATATAGCATCACCATAGTATATAGTTTCACCATAGTATCACCATAGTTTATATACCTTGTATAACCATAGTATATAGTATCACCATAGTATATATTATCACCATAGTATATAGTATCACCATAGTATCACCATAGTTTATATACCTTGTATAACCATAGTATATAGTATCACCATAGTATATATTATCACCATAGTATATAGTATCACCATATTATCACCATAGTATATAGTATCACCATAGTATCACCATAGTATATGGTATCACCATAGTATATAGTATCACCATAGTATCACCATAGTATATAGTATCACCATAGTATATAGTATCACCATAGTATAGGGTTTCACCATAGTATCACCATAGTATATAGTATCACCATTGTATCACCATAGTATATAGTATCACCATGGTATACATTATCACCATAGTACCACCACAGTACCACCATAGTATATTGCATCACCATAGTATATTGTATCACCATAATATCACCATAGTATATAGCATCACCATAGTATATAGTATCACCATAGTACTCTGAGTGCCGCCCTATCCAGAAACCTGGCTGTGGCTTCTGATTAAATTCAGTTTTCACAGAACCGCTTATTTCAATTTTGTTGAGTCTCTCTTGTTCCCATATTGGTAAGTGGACTGGAGGCAGGGTGTCACGTTCGTCGTAAAGAGGAGACCAAAGTGCAGCGTGATTAAAATACATTCTTCTTTTAAAGAACACTTAAACAAACTAACCAAAACAACAAAACGTACGTGAAGCCATGAACAAGGAGTGAAGACACAGGCAACTACACGGAGACAATAACCCACGAAATACCCAAGGAATATGGCTACCTAAATATGGTCCCCAATCAGAGACAACGATAAACAGCTGCCTCTGATTGGGAACCAATCTAGGAAACCATAGACATATAAACACCTAGATATACAACAACCCCATGACATACAAAACCCCCTAGACAATACCTAAACTACACAAACCACCCTCGTTACACCCTGACCTAACCAAAATAATAAAGAAAACAAAGGTAACTAAGGTCAGGGCGTGACAGTACCCCCCCCCTCCAAAAGTGCGGACTCCCGGCCGCAAACCTAAATATACAAGGGATGGTCTGGGTGGGCATCTAACTTTGGTGGCGGCTCTGGCTCTGGACGCCGCCCCCTTTACATTGAGCCCTCCGCCCTTGTAGCACTGACCCGTGGATCATCGCCGGAGGCTCATTACTGCGGATCATCGCGGACTGGGGACCTTTGCTGGAGACCCCGGACTGGGGACCTTCGCTGGAGACCCCGGACTGTGGCCCGTCGTTTGAGGTTCCGGACTGTGGCCAGTCGTTTGAGGTTCCGGACTGTGGCCCGTCGTTTGAGGTTCCGGACTGTGGCCAGTCGTTTGAGGTTCCGGACTGTGGCCCGTCGTTTGAGGTTCCGGACTATGGCCAGTCGTTTGAGGTTCCGGACTATGGCCCATCGTTTGAGGTTCCGGACTGTGGCCCGTCGTTTGAGGTTCCAGACTGTGGCCCGTCGTTGGAGGTTCCGGACTATGGCCAGTCGTTTGAGGTTCCGGACTGTGGCCCATCGTTTGAGACCCCGGACTGTGGCCCGTCGTTTGAGGTTCCGGACTGTGGCCAGTCGTATGAGGTTCCGGACTGTGGCCCGTCGTTTGAGGTTCCGGACTGTGGCTCATCGTTTGAGGTTCCGGACTGAGGCCCGTCGTTTGAGGTTCCGGACTGTGGCCAGTCGTTTGAGGTTCCGGACTGTGGCCCGTCGTTTGAGGTTCCGGACTGTGGCTCATCGTTTGAGGTTCCGGACTGTGGCCAGTCGTTTGAGGTTCCGGACTGTGGCCCGTCGTTTGAGGTTCCGGACTATGGCCAGTCGTTTGAGGTTCCGGACTGTGGCCCATCGTTTGAGGTTCCAAACTGTGGCCCGTCGTTGGAGGTTCCGGACTATGGCCAGTTGTTTGAGGTTCCGGACTGTGGCCCATCGTTTGAGGTTCCGGAATGTGGCCCGTCGTTTGAGGTTCCAGACTGTGGCCCGTCGTTGGAGGTTCCGGACTGTGAACTGTCGCCGGACACTCTGGACTGGGTACTGTCGCCGGACGCTCTGGACTGGGTGCTGTCGCAGGACACTCTGGACTGGGTACTGTCGCCGGACGCTCTGGACTGGGTGCTGTCGCAGGACGCTCTGGACTGCCGAGGCACACTGTAGGCCTGGTGCGTGGTGCTGGCACTGGTGGTACCGGGCTGGGGACACGCACCTCAGGGCGAGTGCAAGGATCAGGAACAGGGCGTACTGAACCCTGGAGGCGCACCGGAGGCCTGGTGCATGGTGCTGGAACTGGTGGTACCGGGCTGGTAACACGCACCTCGGGGCGAGTACGGGGAGGAGGAACAGGGCGTACTGGGCTCTGGAGGCGCACAGGAAGCCTGGTACGTGGTGTTGGCACTGGTGGTACTGGGCTGGTGACACGCACCTCAGGGTGAGTGCGGGGCGGAGGCACAGGATACACTGGACCGTGGAGACGCATTGGAGATCCAGAACATAGAGCTGGCTCGTCCTGGCTGGATGCCCATTCTAGCCCGGCAAATGCGAGGAGCTGGAATAGAGCGCACCGGGCTAGAGTGCACTGGAGACACCGTGCGCATCTCTGCATAACACGGTGCCTGACCAGTTACACGCTCCCCACGGTCAGCACGAGGAGTTGGCTCAGGTCTCCTACCTGACTCAGCCAATCTCCTCGTGTGCCCCCGCCCAAAGAAAATCTTGGGGCTGCCTCTCGGGCTTCTGTGCTAGTCGTGTACCCTCATATCGTCACCATTCCTCCTGTGCTTTCTCCACCTGCTTCATGGTAGGGTCTTGTCCCCTGCCATTATCTCCTCCCAGGTCCAGGATGTCCCCCACTCCTCTTTCTCCCGGGTCCAAGATGTCCACTCCTCTTTGGCACGCTGCTTGGTCCTTTGTTGGTGGGTTATTCTGATCACGTTCGTCGTAAAGAGGAGACCAACTGAGATAACTAAGGTCAGGGCGTGACACAGGGCATGAAAGGGATAACGAATCCAGTTGTTTGTCTCATCCGTTTCGGGAAAGTACCTGCATAATTGCTCACCCAGCTCACTCAGGTGCTTCGCTATATCACATTTGACATTGTCCGTAAGCTTGAGTTCATTTGCACACAACAATTCATACAATGATGGAAAGACCTGTGTGTTGTCCTTGTTAATACAGACAGAAAAGAGCTCTAACTTATTAATCATAGCCTCAATTTTGTCCCACATGTTGAATATAGTTGCGGAGAGTCGCTGTAATCCTAGATTAAGATCATTTGGGAGACAAAAAACATTACCCAGACAGGCCAGTTATGTGAGAAACTCGTCATCATGCAAGCGGTCAGAGAAGTGAAAATGATGGTCAGTAAAGAAAACTTTAAGCTCGTCTTTCAGTTCAAAACAATGTCTCAATACTTTGCCTCTTGATAACCAGCGCACTTCTGTATGTTGTAAAAGCGTTACATGGTCGCTGCCCATATCAGTGCATAATGCAGAAAATATGCGAGAGTTCAGGATCCGTTGTTTAACAAAGTTAACTATTTTCACTGTAGTCTCCATAATGTCTTTCAAGCTATCAGGCATTCCCTTAGCAGCAAGAGCCTCTAGGTTGATGCTGCAGTGTACCCAAGAGCCTCTCGGTGGATGCTGCAGTGACCCAAAGTGGCGTTGGAGCAACTGCTTGCACGTGTGTTACCACTCCACTATGTCTCCCTGTCATGGTTTTTGTGCCATCAGTACAGATACCAACACATCTTGACCACCAAAGTCCATTTGATCTCACAACGCTGTCCAGTGCTCTCATGCTGTCCTGGTTTCCAGTGGTTTGCAGAAGTGGATGTCTTCCTTAATTGACCCCCCCATAAATGTAACAGACATATACCAGGAGCTGTGCCAGGCCCGCCACGTCTGTTGACTCATCCAGCTGTAACAGACATATACCAGGAGCTGTGCCAGGCCTGCCACGTCTGTTGACTCATCCAGCTGTAATGGCAGTGAAACGAGATAGTACCAGACATAATCGTCAGCTTAAGTGGAGTACATGGGCCGCCTTACAAACATTGAGGATAGTCCCAGATTTAATCGTCAGCTTAAGTGGAGTACATGGGCCGCCTTACAAACATTGAGGATAGTCCCAGATTTAATCGTCAGCTTAAGTGGAGTACATGGGCCGCCTTACAAACATTGAGGATAGTCCCAGATTTAATCGTCAGCTTAAGTGGAGTACATGGGCCGCCTTACAAACATTGAGGATAGTCCCAGATTTAATCGTCAGGTTCGGTGGAGTACATGGGCCGCCTTACAAACATTGAGGATAGTCCCAGATTTAATCGTCAGCTTAAGTGGAGTACATGGGCCGCCTTACAAACATTGAGGATAGTCCCAGATTTAGTCGTCAGCTTAAGTGGAGTACATGGGCCGCCTTACAAACATTGAGGATAGTCCCAGATTTAATCGTCAGCTTAAGTGGAGTACATGGGCCGCCTTACAAACATTGAGGATAGTCCCAGATTTAATCGTCAGGTTAGGTGGAGTACATGGGCCGCCTTACAAACATTGAGGATAGTCCCAGATTTAATCGTCAGGTTAAGTGGAGTACATGGGCCGCCTTACAAACATTGAGGATAGTCCCAGATTTAGTCGTCAGCTTAAGTGGAGTACATGGGCCGCCTTACAAACATTGAGGATAGTCGCAGATTTAATCGTCAGGTTAGGTGGAGTACATGGGCCGCCTTACAAACATTGAGGATAGTCCCAGATTTAATCGTCAGGTTAGGTGGAGTACCTTTGACCAGTGCCCAGAGACTTTTTGGACGTGTCTTCAAACTGCTTTCCAACCATATCCTGTATAGTCTTTCGTCTAAAATTCTCTCCTACCTGTATACAGGTGTGTTTCTGGTCCTATACAGGTGTGTTTCTGGTCCTTCCTGTATACAGGTGTGTTTCTGGTCCTTCCTGTATACAGGTGTGTGTTCTGGTCCTTCCTGTATACAGGTGTGTTTCTGGTCCTATACAGGTGTGTTTCTGGTCCTTCCTGTATACAGGTGTGTTTCTGGTCCTTCCTGTATACAGGTGTGTTTCTGGTCCTTCCTGTATACAGGTGTGTTTCTGGTCCTTCCTGTATACAGGTGTGTTTCTGGTCCTTCCTGTGTACAGGTGTGTGTTCTGGTCCTTCCTGTATACAGGTGTGTTTCTGGTCCTACCTGTATACAGGTGTGTTTCTGGTCCTACCTGTATACAGGTGTGTTTCTGGTCCTACCGGTGCACAGGTGTGTTTCTGGTCCTTCCTGTGTACAGGTGTTTTTCTGGTCCTACCTGTGCACAGGTGTGTTTCTGTTCCTACCTGTGTACAGGTGTGTTTCTGGTCCTACCTGTATACAGGTGTGTGTTCTGGTCCTTCCTGTATACAGGTGTGTTTCTGGTCCTACCTGTGTACAGGTGTGTTTCTGGTCCTACCTGTGTACAGGTGTGTTTCTGGTCCTACCTGTGTACAGGTGTGTTTCTGGTCCTACCTGTGTACAGGTGTGTGTTCTGGTCCTACCTGTATACAGGTGTGTGTTCTGGTCCTTCCTGTATACAGGTGTCTGTTCTGGTCCTTCCTGTATACAGGTGTGTTTCTGGTCCTACCTGTGTACAGGTGTGTTTCTGGTCCTATACAGGTGTGTTTCTGGTCCTTCCTGTATAAAGGTGTGTTTCTGGTCCTTCCTGTATAAAGGT
Source organism: Oncorhynchus kisutch (assembly GCF_002021735.2). Taxonomy (NCBI): domain Eukaryota; kingdom Metazoa; phylum Chordata; class Actinopteri; order Salmoniformes; family Salmonidae; genus Oncorhynchus; species Oncorhynchus kisutch. The sequence continues at coordinate 1,741,170 of NC_034188.2, forward strand.
GTGTTTCTGGTCCTTCCTGTATACAGGTGTGTTTCTGGTCCTTCCTGTATACAGGTGTGTTTCTGGTCCTTCCTGTATACAGGTGTGTTTCTGGTCCTTCCTGTATACAGGTGTGTTTCTGGTCCTTCCTGTATACAGGTGTGTTTCTGTTCCTACCTGTATACAGGTGTGTGTTCTGGTCCTACCTGTGTACAGGTGTGTTTCTGGTCCTTCCTGTATACAGGTGTGTTTCTGGTCCTTCCTGTATACAGGTGTGTGTTCTGGTCCTTCCTGTATACAGGTGTGTGTTCTGGTCCTTCCTGTATACAGGTGTGTTTCTGGTCCTTCCTGTATACAGGTGTGTTTCTGGTCCTTCCTGTATACAGGTGTGTTTCTGGTCCTTCCTGTATACAGGTGTGTTTCTGGTCCTTCCTGTATACAGGTGTGTTTCTGGTCCTTCCTGTATACAGGTGTGTGTTCTGGTCCTTCCTGTATACAGGTGTGTGTTCTGGTCCTTCCTGTATACAGGTGTGTGTTCTGGTCCTTCCTGTATACAGGTGTGTTTCTGGTCCTACCTGTGTACAGGTGTGTTTCTGGTCCTTCCTGTATACAGGTGTGTTTCTGGTCCTTCCTGTATACAGGTGTGTGTTCTGGTCCTTCCTGTATACAGGTGTGTGTTCTGGTCCTTCCTGTATACAGGTGTGTGTTCTGGTCCTTCCTGTATACAGGTGTGTTTCTGGTCCTACCTGTGTACAGGTGTGTTTCTGGTCCTACCTGTGTACAGGTGTGTTTCTGGTCCTACCTGTGTACAGGTGTGTTTCTGGTCCTACCTGTGTACAGGTGTGTGTTCTGGTCCTTCCTGTATACAGGTGTGTGTTCTGGTCCTACCTGTGTACAGGTGTGTTTCTGGTCCTACCTGTGTACAGGTGTGTTTCTGGTCCTTCCTGTATACAGGTGTGTTTCTGGTCCTACCTGTGTACAGGTGTGTTTCTGGTCCTATACAGGTGTGTTTCTGGTCCTATACAGGTGTGTTTCTGGTCCTACCTGTGTACAGGTGTGTTTCTGGTCATATACAGGTGTGTTTCTGGTCCTACCTGTGGACAGGCGTGTTTCTGGTCCTATACAGGTGTGTTTCTGGTCCTACCCCTGTACAGATGTGTTTCTGGTCCTATACAGGTGTGTTTCTGGTCCTACCTGTGTACAGATGTGTTTCTGGAACTATACAGGTGTGTATAGTGTGTATATTCTTACCCTCATGTCTAGCTTTTGCATACAATTTTTTTCGCTTTTGAGTCTCTTCATGTATCAGCAAAGTTGCTTGAAGTGATGTCACTTGCAACTGCAACTACAACTGCCAGTAAACATGTTGCTTTGTGTATCCTCAGGCTAAAATGATTGTTGTTTGTGAAATAGTTGATGATAGGTATCACTGGCCATTATGGAGACCAGATCAGACCAGCTAAAAGGTTCTGATGTGACTTTAGGAACTTGGAACAAAAAAAAGCTCAACAAAGGAATCCCTAATAAATGACCTCTGCTGTTCCAGTCATTGAAAACTCAGTGGAAAGGCTGAGTGTTCTGTTCATCACTCACTCTCTCTCTCATTCCTTTTGTTGTGGCATAGCAACCGCAGTAACAGCCGTCCTATTACAAAGGGCTGTGAAAGTGTTCATCATGTCTAGGGACCCCAGAGTCACTGGAGCATTTAACCATGGAGCTGAGGCCCAGCCCTCTATCCCAGCCTGACAGCCTGGAGCATTTAACCATGGAGCTATAGCTGAAGCCCAGACCTCTATCCCAGCCTGACAGTTTGGAGTATTTAACCATGGAGCAAAAGCCTCTGCCCAGCCCTCTATCCCAACCCAGCCTCTGCCCAATCCAGCCTCTGCCCAATCCCAACCCAGCCTCTGCCCAATCCCAACCCAGCCTCTGCCCAACCCCAACCCAGCCTCTACGCAATCCCAACCCAGCCTCTACCCAATCCCAACCCAGCCTCTACCCAATCCCAACCCAGCCTCTGCCCCAACCCTAACCTAACGGCCCTGGAACATTTAACTTGGGATCTACAAGCTGTGGCCCGATCAGGAAGTTTGGGAGAGTTAAACCATGGGGCTCTGACGGCCCAAGTCAAACCTGATGGACTCAACCCGGCCCCAACCCAGTCCTGCTGATCAGAGGCAGAGGTTTGGGGAACCACGGTCTGTAAGAGTTGGTGAAGACTAGGGGTGTGGAGGCCGAATGGACCTGCTCTCTCCTTGACCTAACCAGCACCTACTGCCTCTGTAATGTTATAGGGGTAAGGGGAATATGGAGGGGGGAGGTGGGATATGGAGGGGGGAGGTGGGATATGGAGGTTTAAGGTGGGAACTGGGATATGGAGGGGAGAGGTGGGATATGGAGGGGGGAGGTGGGATGTGGAGGGGGGAGGTGGGAGGAGGAGGGTTAAGGTGGGATGTGGAGGGGTGATATGGAGGGGCGAGGGGGGATATGGGATATGGAGGGGAGAAATGGGATATGGAGGGGTGAGGGGGGATATGGAGGGATTAGGGGGATATGGAGGGGTGAGGGGGATATGGGATATGGAGGGGTGAGGGGGATATGGGATATGGAGGGGTGAGGGGGATATTGGGATATGGAGGAGTGAGGGGGGATATGGGATATGGAGGGGTGAGGGGGGATATGGAGGGATTAGGGGGATATGGAGGGGTGAGGGGGATATGGGATATGGAGGGGTGAGGGGGGATATGGGATATGGAGGGGTGAGGGGGGATATGGAGGGATTAGGGGGATATGGAGGGGTGAGGGGGGATATGGAGGAGTGAGGGGGGATATGGAGGGGTGAGGGAGAATATGGAGGGGTGAGGGAGAATATGGAGGGGTGAGTTGGGATATGGATGGGTGAGGGGGATATGAAGGGGTGAGGTGGGATATGGAGGGGTGAGGTGGTATATGGAGGGGTGAGGTGGGATATGGAGGGGTGAGGTGGGATATGGATGGGTGAGGGGGATATGAAGGGGTGAGGTGGGCTATGGAGGGGTGAGGTGGGCTATGGAGGGGTGAGGTGGGATATGGAGGGGTGAGGGGGGATATGGAGGGGTGAGGTGGGATAGGGAGGGGTGAGGTGGGATAGGGAGGGGTGAGGTGGGATAGGGAGGGGTGAGGTGGGATAGGGAGGGGTGAGGTGGGATATGGAGGGTGAGGGAGGATATGGAGGGGTGAGGGAGGATATGGAGGGGTGAGGGAGGATATGGAGGGGTGAGGGAGGATATGGAGGGGTGAGGGAGGATATGGAGGGGTGAGGTGGGATATGGAGGGGTGAGGTGGGATATGGAGGGGTGAGGGAGGATATGGAGGGGTGAGGGAGGATATGGAGGGGTGAGGGAGGATATGGAGGGGTGAGGTGGGATATGGAGGGGTGAGGTGGGATAGGGAGGGGTGAGGGAGGATAATCACCTCTGGTCTTCTGATTCCATAAATATCCTTCTGGCTGCTTTAATATGAGTTGGTGTGACAAGAGACATGGAAAAGACTGTCAAGTACCTTGGAGAGATGAGGGAGTGAGAGGGAGGGAGAGGGAGGGAGAAGGAGGGAGAGATGAGGTACGATGAGAGAGGGGGACGGAGAAGGAGGGAGAAGGAGAGAGAGTATAGTACTACCAACTGGTCTGGTGCCAATTACCTCTATAGTACCACTAACTGGTCTGGTGCCAATGACCTCTGTAGTACCACCAACTGGCCTGGTGCCAATGACCTCTATAGTACCACCAACTGGTCTGGTGCCAATGACCTCTGTAGTACCACCAACTGGCCTGGTGCCAATGACCTCTATAGTACCACCAACTGGTCTGGTGCCAATGACCTCTATAGTACTACCAACTGGTCTGGTGCCAATGACCTCTATATTACCACCAACTGGTCTGGTGCCAATGACCTCTATAGTACTATCAACTGGTCTGGTGCAGCCATCTAAGGTTGCAGTGACTTTATATTCACTCAGCTTCTAAAGACATATTCATACAGTTGAAGTCGGAGGTTACATACAGTTAGGTTGGAGTCATTAAAACTTGTTTTTAAGTCATTTTTCCAACAACTGTTTACAGACAGATAATTTAACTTATAATTCACTGTATCACAATTCCAGTCAGTCAGAAGTTTACATACACTAAGTTGACTGTGCCTTTAAACAGCTTGGAAAATTCCAGAAAATGATGGCTTTAGAAGCTTCTGATAGGCTAATTGACATCATATGAGTCAATTGGAGGTGCACCTGTGGATGTATTTCAAGGCCTTTGCTTGACATCATGGGAAAATTCAAAAGATCTCAGAAAATAACTTGTAGACCTCCACATGTCTGGTTCATCCTTGGGCGCAATTTCCAAACGCCTGAAGGTGTCACGTTCACCTGTACAAACAATAGTACGCAAGTATAAACACCATGGGACCACGCAACCATCATACCGCTCAGGAAGGAGATGCGTTCTGTCTCCTAGAGATGAATGTACTTTGGTGCGAATAGTGCAAATCAATCCCAGAACAACAGCAAAGGACCTTGTGAAGATGCTGGAGGAAACAGGGACAAAAGTATCTATATCCACAGTAAAACGAGTTCTATATCGACAAACCTGAAAGGACGCTCAGCAAGGAAGAAGCCACTGCTCCAAAACCGCCATAAAAAAGACAGACTACGGTGGGGACAAAGATCATACTTTTTGGAGAAATGTCCTCTGGTCTGATGAAACAAAAATAGAACTGTTTGGTCATAATGACCATCGTTGTGTTTGAATGAAAAAGGGGGATGCTTGCAAGCCGAAGAACACCATCCCAACCGTGAAGCATGGGAGTGGCAGCATCATGTTGTGTTTTGCTACAGGAGGGACTGGTGCACCTCACAAAATAGATGGCATCATGAAAAATGATAATTATGTGGATATATTGAAGCAACATCTCAAGACATCAGTCAGGAAGTTAAAGCTTGGTCGCAAATGGGTCTTCCAAATGAACAATGACCCCAAGCATACTTCCAAAGTTGTGGCAAAATGGCTTAAGGACAACAAAGTCAAGGTATTGGAGTAGTCTTCACAAAGCCCTAACCTCAATCCTAATGAAAATGTGTGGGCAGAACTGAAAAAGCATGTGAGAGCAAGGAGGCCTACAAATCTGACTCAGTTACACCAGCTCTGTCAGGAGAAATGGGCCAAAATTCACCCAACTTATTGTGGGAAGCTTGTGGAAGGCTACTCGAAACGTTTGACCCAAGTTAAACAATTTAAAGGAAATGCTACCAAATACTAATTGAGTGTATGTAAACTTCTGACCCACTGGGAATGTGATGAAAGAAATAAAAGCTGAAATAAATAATTCTCTCAACTATTATTCAGACATTTCACATTCTTAAAATAAAGTGGTGATCCTAACTGACCTGAAACAGGGAATTATTACTTGGATTAAATGTCAGGAACTGTGAAAAACTAAGTTTAAATGTATTTGGCTCAGGTGTATGTAAACTTCCGACTTCAAATGTAAGGTTTACATACCAAATGTCATGGCCCAATGTCCATTGGTTCAGTTCTTAAAGCCCTGGTGGAATATGTAGTGCTGTAGCGTGGTCGACTTTCAAGGCAGAAACTCATCATTGTCAAATTCATTAGAGTCAATCTGCCTTCATGAGGAGAAGATGATTGCAGATCATTTTTGAGCTTTAGTGTTACATCATAATGAGTGAAGAGTATCCTTGTTTTTAGAGATACCACATTCAGTGTGGTTCATCTAAGGGATGTTAATGATGACGATGACAAGTTTCACTGTGGATTTACAGTGGTTTAAATGGACATGTAAAATCAGCCATTATTTGACCAGTCCTTTAGCTTTTCTCAAACTAAGTTAAGACATGTACCATGATGTCATTTGGTCCATGAGAATAATATTTTTTAATTGAAATGAACACAAAATATCTGATTTCCTGGTGTATCAATAACTCAGCCATCTCTTAGCCAATCCATTAGCTTTTCTCAAACCAAGTTAAGATATGTAGTGTGGCTCTACATATATCAAATTATTTTTCAAAGTTTTTCCAAAATGTCCAAGATGGTGGAAAATCTACCCTGACGGAGCTTATGTGTCCTCGAGCCAAATATGTTAAGCACGAAGAAAGACAACTACATACAAGTCTGTCAGTCAAACGGTGTGATGGGTATGAGACTGCTACACCACCTATAGGCTAATCAAGTCTGTCGGTCAAACGGTGTGATGGGTATGAGACTGCTACACCACCTATAGGCTAATCAAGTCTGTCGGTCAAACGGTGTGATGGGTATGAGACTGCTACACCACCTATAGGCTAATCAAGTCTGTCGGTCAAACGGTGTGATGGGTATGAGACTGCTACACCACCTATAGGCTAATCAAGTCTGTCGGTCAAACGGTGTGATGGGTATGAGACTGCTACACCACCTATAGGCTAATCAAGTCTGTCGGTCAAACGGTGTGATGGGTATGAGACTGCTACACCACCTATAGGCTAATCTAGTCTGTCGGTCAAACGGTGTGATGGGTATGAGACTGCTACACCACCTATAGGCTAATCAAGTCTGTCGGTCAAACGGTGTGATGGGTATGAGACTGCTACACCACCTATAGGCTAATCAAGTCTGTCGGTCAAACGGTGTGATGGGTATGAGACTGCTACACCACCTATAGGCTAATCAAGTCTGTCGGTCAAACGGTGTGATGGGTATGAGACTGCTACACCACCTATAGGCTAATCAAGTCTGTCGGTCAAACGGTGTGATGGGTATGAGACTGCTACACCACCTATAGGCTAATCAAGTCTGTCGGTCAAACGGTGTGATGGGTATGAGACTGCTACACCACCTATAGGCTAATCAAGTCTGTCGGTCAAACGGTGTGATGGGTATGAGACTGCTACACCACCTATAGGCTAATCAAGTCTGTCGGTCAAACGGTGTGATGGGTATGAGACTGCTACACCACCTATAGGCTAATCAAGTCTGTCGGTCAAACGGTGTGATGGGTATGAGACTGCTACACCACCTATAGGCTAATCAAGTCTGTCGGTCAAACGGTGTGATGGGTATGAGACTGCTACACCACCTATAGGCTAATCAAGTCTGTCGGTCAAACGGTGTGATGGGTATGAGACTGCTACACCACCTATAGGCTAATCAAGTCTGTCGGTCAAACGGTGTGATGGGTATGAGACTGCTACACCACCTATAGGCTAATCAAGTCTGTCGGTCAAACGGTGTGATGGGTATGAGACTGCTACACCACCTATAGGCTAATCAAGTCTGTCGGTCAAACGGTGTGATGGGTATGAGACTGCTACACCACCTATAGGCTAATCAAGTCTGTCGGTCAAACGGTGTGATGGGTATGAGACTGCTACACCACCTATAGGCTAATCAAGTCTGTCGGTCAAACGGTGTGATGGGTATGAGACTGCTACACCACCTATAGGCTAATCAAGTCTGTCGGTCAAACGGTGTGATGGGTATGAGACTGCTACACCACCTATAGGCTAATCAAGTCTGTCGGTCAAACGGTGTGATGGGTATGAGACTGCTACACCACCTATAGGCTAATCAAGTCTGTCGGTCAAACGGTGTGATGGGTATGAGACTGCTACACCACCTATAGGCTAATCAAGTGTGTCGGTCAAACGGTGTGATGGGTATGAGACTGCTACACCACCTATAGGCTAATCAAGTCTGTCGGTCAAACGGTGTGATGGGTATGAGACTGCTACACCACCTATAGGCTAATCAAGTCTGTCGGTCAAACGGTGTGATGGGTATGAGACTGCTACACCCACCTATAGGCTAATCAAGTCTGTCGGTCAAACGGTGTGATGGGTATGAGACTGCTACACCACCTATAGGCTAATCAAGTCTGTCGGTCAAACGGTGTGATGGGTATGAGACTGCTACAACCACCTATAGGCTAATCAAGTCTGTCGGTCAAACGGTGTGATGGGTATGAGACTGCTACACCACCTATAGGCTAATCAAGTCTGTCGGTCAAACGGTGTGATGGGTATGAGACTGCTACACCACCTATAGGCTAATCAAGTCTGTCGGTCAAACGGTGTGATGGGTATGAGACTGCTACACCACCTATAGGCTAATCAAGTCTGTCGGTCAAACGGTGTGATGGGTATGAGACTGCTACACCACCTATAGGCTAATCAAGTCTGTCGGTCAAACGGTGTGATGGGTATGAGACTGCTACACCACCTATAGGCTAATCAAGTCTGTCGGTCAAACGGTGTGATGGGTATGAGACTGCTACACCACCTATAGGCTAATCAAGTCTGTCGGTCAAACGGTGTGATGGGTATGAGACTGCTACACCACCTATAGGCTAATCAAGTCTGTCGGTCAAACGGTGTGATGGGTATGAGACTGCTACACCACCTATAGGCTAATCAAGTCTGTCGGTCAAACGGTGTGATGGGTATGAGACTGCTACACCACCTATAGGCTAATCAAGTCTGTCGGTCAAACGGTGTGATGGGTATGAGACTGCTACACCACCTATAGGCTAATCAAGTCTGTCGGTCAAACGGTGTGATGGGTATGAGACTGCTACACCACCTATAGGCTAATCAAGTCTGTCGGTCAAACGGTGTGATGGGTATGAGACTGCTACACCACCTATAGGCTAATCAAGTCTGTCGGTCAAACGGTGTGATGGGTATGAGACTGCTACACCACCTATAGGCTAATCAAGTCTGTCGGTCAAACGGTGTGATGGGTATGAGACTGCTACACCACCTATAGGCTAATCAAGTCTGTCGGTCAAACGGTGTGATGGGTATGAGACTGCTACACCACCTATAGGCTAATCAAGTCTGTCGGTCAAACGGTGTGATGGGTATGAGACTGCTACACCACCTATAGGCTAATCAAGTCTGTCGGTCAAACGGTGTGATGGGTATGAGACTGCTACACCACCTATAGGCTAATCAAGTCTGTCGGTCAAACGGTGTGATGGGTATGAGACTGCTACACCACCTATAGGCTAATCAAGTCTGTCGGTCAAACGGTGTGATGGGTATGAGACTGCTACACCACCTATAGGCTAATCAAGTCTGTCGGTCAAACGGTGTGATGGGTATGAGACTGCTACACCACCTATAGGCTAATCAAGTCTGTCGGTCAAACGGTGTGATGGGTATGAGACTGCTACACCACCTATAGGCTAATCAAGTCTGTCGGTCAAACGGTGTGATGGGTATGAGACTGCTACACCACCTATAGGCTAATCAAGTCTGTCGGTCAAACGGTGTGATGGGTATGAGACTGCTACACCACCTATAGGCTAATCAAGTCTGTCGGTCAAACGGTGTGATGGGTATGAGACTGCTACACCACCTATAGGCTAATCAAGTCTGTCGGTCAAACGGTGTGATGGGTATGAGACTGCTTACACCACCTATAGGCTAATCAAGTCTGTCGGTCAAACGGTGTGATGGGTATGAGACTGCTACACCACCTATAGGCTAATCAAGTCTGTCGGTCAAACGGTGTGATGGGTATGAGACTGCTACACCACCTATAGGCTAATCAAGTCTGTCGGTCAAACGGTGTGATGGGTATGAGACTGCTACACCACCTATAGGCTAATCAAGTCTGTCGGTCAAACGGTGTGATGGGTATGAGACTGCTACAACCACCTATAGGCTAATCAAGTCTGTCGGTCAAACGGTGTGATGGGTATGAGACTGCTACACCACCTATAGGCTAATCAAGTCTGTCGGTCAAACGGTGTGATGGGTATGAGACTGCTACACCACCTATAGGCTAATCAAGTCTGTCGGTCAAACGGTGTGATGGGTATGAGACTGCTACACCACCTATAGGCTAATCAGTCTGTCGGTCAAACGGTGTGATGGGTATGAGACTGCTACACCACCTATAGGCTAATCAAGTCTGTCGGTCAAACGGTGTGATGGGTATGAGACTGCTACACCACCTATAGGCTAATCAAGTCTGTCGGTCAAACGGTGTGATGGGTATGAGACTGCTACACCACCTATAGGCTAATCAAGTCTGTCGGTCAAACGGTGTGATGGGTATGAGACTGCTACACCACCTATAGGCTAATCAAGTCTGTCGGTCAAACGGTGTGATGGGTATGAGACTGCTACACCACCTATAGGCTAATCAAGTCTGTCGGTCAAACGGTGTGATGGGTATGAGACTGCTACACCACCTATAGGCTAATCAAGTCTGTCGGTCAAACGGTGTGATGGGTATGAGACTGCTACACACCACCTATAGGCTAATCAAGTCTGTGCGGTCAAACGGTGTGATGGGTATGAGACTGCTACACCACCTATAGGCTAATCAAGTCTGTCGGTCAAACGGTGTGATGGGTATGAGACTGCTACACCACCTATAGGCTAATCAAGTCTGTCGGTCAAAACGGTGTGATGGGTATGAGACTGCTACAACCACCTATAGGCTAATCAAGTCTGTCGGTCAAACGGTGGTGATGGGTATGAGACTGCTACACCACCTATAGCTAATCAGTCTGTCGGTCAAACGTGTGATGGTATGAGACTGCTACACCACCTATAGGCTAATCAAGTCTGTCGTCAAAACGGTGTGATGGGGTATGAGACGCTACACCACCTATAGGCTAATCAAGTCTGTCGGTCAAACGGTGTGATGGGTATGAGACTGCTACACCACCTATAGCTAATCAAGTCTGTCGTCAAACGGTGTGATGGGTATGAGACTGCTACACCACCTATAGGCTAATCAAGTCTGTCGGTCAAACGGTGTGATGGGTATGAGACTGCTACACCACCTATAGGCTATCAAGTTTCGTCAAACGGTGTGATGGGTATGAGACTGCTACACCACCTATAGGCTAATCAAGTCTGTCGGTCAAACGGTGTGATGGGTATGAGACTGCTACACCACCTATAGGCTAATCAAGTCTGTCGGTCAAACGGTGTGATGGGTATGAGACTGCTACACCACCTATAGGCTAATCAAGTCTGTCGGTCAAACGGTGTGATGGGTATGAGACTGCTACACCACCTATAGGCTAATCAAGTCTGTCGGTCAAACGGTGTGTGATGGGTATGAGACTGCTACACCACCTATAGGCTAATCAAGTCTGTCGGTCAAACGGTGTGATGGGTATGAGGACTGCTACACCACCTATAGGCTAATCAAGTCTGTCGGTCAAACGGTGTGATGGGTATGAGACTGCTACACCACCTATAGGCTAATCAAGTCTGTCGGTCAAACGGTGTGATGGTATGAGACTGCTACCACACCTATAGGCTAATCAAGTCTGTCAGGTCAAACGGTGTGATGGGTATGAGACTGCTACACCACCTATAGGCTAATCAAGTCTGTCGGTCAAACGGTGTGATGGGTATGAGACTGCTACACCACCTATAGGCTAATCAAGTCTGTCGGTCAAACGGTGTGATGGGTATGAGACTGCTACACCACCTATAGGCTAATCAAGTCTGTCGGTCAAAACGGTGTGATGGGTATGAGACTGCTACACCACCTATAGGCTAATCAAGTCTGTCGGTCAAACGGTGTGATGGGTATGAGACTGCTACACCACCTATAGGCTAATCAAGTCTGTCGGTCAAACGGTGTGATGGGTATGAGACTGCTACACCACCTATAGGCTAATCAAGTCTGTCGGTCAAACGGTGTGATGGGTATGAGACTGCTACACCACCTATAGGCTAATCAAGTCTGTCGGTCAAACGGTGTGATGGGTATGAGACTGCTACACCACCTATAGGCTAATCAAGTCTGTCGGTCAAACGGTGTGATGGGTATGAGACTGCTACACCACCTATAGGCTAATCAAGTCTGTCGGTCAAACGGTGTGATGGGTATGAGACTGCTACACCACCTATAGGCTAATCAAGTCTGTCGGTCAAACGGTGTGATGGGTATGAGACTGCTACACCACCTATAGGCTAATCAAGTCTGTCGGTCAAACGGTGTGATGGGTATGAGACTGCTACACCACCTATAGGCTAATCAAGTCTGTCGGTCAAACGGTGTGATGGGTATGAGACTGCTACACCACCTATAGGCTAATCAAGTCTGTCGGTCAAACGGTGTGATGGGTATGAGACTGCTACACCACCTATAGGCTAATCAAGTCTGTCGGTCAAACGGTGTGATGGGTATGAGACTGCTACACCACCTATAGGCTAATCAAGTCTGTCGGTCAAACGGTGTGATGGGTATGAGACTGCTACACCACCTATAGGCTAATCAAGTCTGTCGGTCAAACGGTGTGATGGGTATGAGACTGCTACACCACCTATAGGCTAATCAAGTCTGTCGGTCAAACGGTGTGATGGGTATGAGACTGCTACACCACCTATAGGCTAATCAAGTCTGTCGGTCAAACGGTGTGATGGGTATGAGACTGCTACACCACCTATAGGCTAATCAAGTCTGTCGGTCAAACGGTGTGATGGGTATGAGACTGCTACACCACCTATAGGCTAATCAAGTCTGTCGGTCAAACGGTGTGATGGGTATGAGACTGCTACACCACCTATAGGCTAATCAAGTCTGTCGGTCAAACGGTGTGATGGGTATGAGACTGCTACACCACCTATAGGCTAATCAAGTCTGTCGGTCAAACGGTGTGATGGGTATGAGACTGCTACACCACCTATAGGCTAATCAAGTCTGTCGGTCAAACGGTGTGATGGGTATGAGACTGCTACACCACCTATAGGCTAATCAAGTCTGTCGGTCAAACGGTGTGATGGGTATGAGACTGCTACACCACCTATAGGCTAATCAAGTCTGTCGGTCAAACGGTGTGATGGGTATGAGACTGCTACACCACCTATAGGCTAATCAAGTCTGTCGGTCAAACGGTGTGATGGGTATGAGACTGCTACACCACCTATAGGCTAATCAAGTCTGTCGGTCAAACGGTGTGATGGGTATGAGACTGCTACACCACCTATAGGCTAATCAAGTCTGTCGGTCAAACGGTGTGATGGGTATGAGACTGCTACACCACCTATAGGCTAATCAAGTCTGTCGGTCAAACGGTGTGATGGGTATGAGACTGCTACACCACCTATAGGCTAATCAAGTCTGTCGGTCAAACGGTGTGATGGGTATGAGACTGCTACACCACCTATAGGCTAATCAAGTCTGTCGGTCAAACGGTGTGATGGGTATGAGACTGCTACACCACCTATAGGCTAATCAAGTCTGTCGGTCAAACGGTGTGATGGGTATGAGACTGCTACACCACCTATAGGCTAATCAAGTCTGTCGGTCAAACGGTGTGATGGGTATGAGACTGGTACACCACCTATAGGCTAATCAAGTCTGTCGGTCAAACGGTGTGATGGGTATGAGACTGCTACACCACCTATAGGCTAATCAAGTCTGTCGGTCAAACGGTGTGATGGGTATGAGACTGCTACACCACCTATAGGCTAATCAAGTCTGTCGGTCAAACGGTGTGATGTCTATGAGACTGCTACACCACCTATAGGCTAATCAAGTCTGTCGGTCAAACGGTGTGATGGGTATGAGACTGCTACACCACCAAAGATATCTGAAAACTTACTTTGAACGTCTGTGAAAGTAATTGAGATATTTGAAATAGTGTTTGAACCCAGGTCTGCTTCCAACATTAAATACTCGTAGATATCATAAGGAGTCCTGCAAAGAGATGAATGACAGTCTGTCAATGTTGATAATACTCGTAGATATCATAAGGAGTCCTGCGAATAGATGAATGACAGTCTGTCAATGTTGATAATACTCGTAGATATCATAAGGAGTCCTGCGAATAGATGAATGACAGTCTGTCAATGTTGATAATACTCGTAGATATCATAAGGAGTCCTGCGAAGAGATGAATGACAGTCTGCCAATGTTGATAATTTACATTTCGAACAGAAATACCTCCACTATGGCTTGGCTCTATCTCCCTGGCTGTTTTCCCAGCTCTCTCTCCATGGAAAGGGTCTGGAGTTATCGTTGACAGGGTTTGTGGGTATGTGCAGCAGAGGAATTCAGCATCAAGTTCTTATGCGAATGCTTCTACAGATGCTTTTCCATGACACTGCCCAGTAAGCAAAATGACGTTGACTAATTTTATGTTCTGAATGAAAGGGAACATAAAAGACCCTGGGGGAGAAAGGGGGGTTGAGGTTGGGGGTGAGGGGGGGATTGGGGTGAGGAGGGGGAAGGGGGTAGATTGGGGGTGAGGGAGAGGGAGTTTGGGATGAGGGGGAGGGTGGGGGTGAGTCAAACAGTCAACCAGTCAACGAAACAATCAATGAAATAGTCAACCAGACAAACAGTCAACCAAACAGACAGTCAACCAGACAAATAGTCAACCAAACAGACAGTCAACCAGTCAACCAGACAAATAGTCAACCAGACAAACAGTCAACCAGTCAACCAGACAAATAGTCAACCAGTCACAGACAACTAGTCAACCAGACAAATAGTCGACCAGACAAACAGTCAACCAGTCAAATAGTCAAATAGTCAACCACACAAATAGTCGACCAGACAAATAGTCAACCAGTCAACAAGACAAATAGTCAACCAGTCAACCAGTCAACCAGTCAACCAGACAAATAGTCAACTAGTCAACCAGACAAATAGTCAACCAGTCAAACAGACAACTAGTCAACCAGACAAATAGTCGACCAGACAACCAGTCAACAAGACAAATAGTCAACCAGTCAACCAGACAAATAGTCAACTAGTCAACCAGACAAATAGTCAACCAGACAAATAGTCAACCAGTCAACCAGTCAACAAGACAAATAGTCAACCAGTCAACCAGACAAATAGTCAACTAGTCAACCAGACAAATAGTCAACCAGACAAATAGTCAACCAGTCAACCAGACAAATAGTCAACCAGACAAATAGTCAACCAGACAAACAGTCAACCAGTCAAACATTCAACCAGTCAAACAGTCAACCAAACAGACAGTCAACCAGTCAAACAGACAACTAGTCAACCAGACAAATAGTCAACCAGACAAATAGTCAACCAGTCAACCAGTCAACAAGACAAATAGTCAACCAGTCAACCAGACAAATAGTCAACTAGTCAACCAGACAAATAGTCAACCAGACAAATAGTCAACCAGTCAACCAGACAAATAGTCAACCAGACAAACAGTCAACCAGTCAAACATTCAACCAGTCAAACAGTCAACCAAACAGACAGTCAACCAGGCAACCAGTCAACCAGACAACCAGTTAACCAGTCAAACAGATAATCAGTCAACCAGTCAACCAGGCAAACAGACAAACAGTCAACCAGTCAACAAGACAAATAGTCAACCAGTCAAACAGACAACCAGACAAACAGTCAACCAGTCAAACAGTCAACCAGGCAAACAGACAAACAGTCAACCAGACAACCAGACAAATAATCAACCAGTCAACCAGACAACCAGTCAAACAGTCAACCAGTCAACCAGAGAAACAGCCAACCAGGCAAACAGACAACCAGTCAACCAGTCAACCGGTCAACCAGACAAATAATCAACCAGTCAACCAGGCAAATAGTCAACCAGTCAACCAGACAACCAGTCAAATAGTCAACCAGTCAACAAGACAAAGAGTCAACCAGTCAACCAGACAAATAGTCAACTAGTCAACCAGACAAATAGTCAACCAGACAAATAGTCAACCAGTCAACCAGTCAACAAGACAAATAGTCAACCAGTCAACCAGACAAATAGTCAACTAGTCAACCAGACAAATAGTCAACCAGACAAATAGTCAACCAGTCAACCAGACAAATAGTCAACCAGACAAATAGTCAACCAGACAAACAGTCAACCAGTCAAACATTCAACCAGTCAAACAGTCAACGAAACAGACAGTCAACCAGTCAAACAGACAACTAGTCAACCAGACAAATAGTCAACCAGACAAATAGTCAACCAGTCAACAAGACAAATAGTCAACCAGTCAACCAGACAAATAGTCAACTAGTCAACCAGACAAATAGTCAACCAGACAAATAGTCAACCAGTCAACCAGACAAATAGTCAACCAGACAAACAGTCAACCAGACAACCAGTCAACCAGGCAACCAGTCAACCAGACAACCAGTTAACCAGTCAAACAGACAATCAGTCAACCAGTCAACCAGGCAAACAGACAAACAGTCAACCAGTCAACCAGTCAACAAGACAAATAGTCAACCAGTCAAACAGACAACCAGTCAAACAGTCAACCAGGCAAACAGACAAACAGCCAACCAGGCAAACAGACAACCAGTCAACCAGTCAACCGGTCAACCAGACAAATAATCAACCAGTCAACCAGGCAAATAGTCAACCAGTCAACCAGACAACCAGTCAAATAGTCAACCAGTCAACAAGACAAAGAGTCAACCAGTCAACCAGACAAATAGTCAACTAGTCAACCAGACAAATAGTCAACCAGACAAATAGTCAACCAGTCAACCAGACAACCAGTCAAACAGTCAACCAGTCAACCAGAGAAACAGCCAACCAGGCAAACAGACAACCAGTCAATCAGTCAACCGGTCAACCGGTCAACCAGACAAATAATCAACCAGTCAACCAGACAACCAGGCAAATAGTCAACCAGTCAACCAGTCAAATAGTCAACCAGTCAACAAGACAAATAGTCAACCAGTCAACCAGACAAATAGTCAACTAGTCAACCAGACAAATAGTCAACTAGTCAACCAGACAAATAGTCAACCAGTCAACCAGACAAATAGTCAACCAGACAAACAGTCAACCAGTCAAACATTCAACCAGTCAAACAGGCAACCAGTCAACCAGACAACCAGTTAACCAGTCAAACAGACAATCAGTCAACCAGTCAACCAGGCAAACAGACAAACAGTCAACCAGTCAACCAGTCAACAAGACAAATAGTCAACCAGTCAAACAGACAACCAGACAAACAGTCAACCAGTCAAACAGTCAACCAGGCAAACAGACAAACAGTCAACCAGACAACCAGACAAATAATCAACCAGTCAACCAGACAACCAGTCAAACAGTCAACCAGTCAACCAGAGAAACAGCCAACCAGGCAAACAGCCAACCAGTCAACCAGTCAACCGGTCAACCAGACAAATAATCAACCAGTCAACCAGGCAAATAGTCAACCAGTCAACCAGACAACCAGTCAAATAGTCAACCAGTCAACAAGACAAAGAGTCAACCAGTCAACCAGACAAATAGTCAACTAGTCAACCAGACAAATAGTCAACCAGACAAATAGTCAACCAGTCAACCAGTCAACAAGACAAATAGTCAACCAGTCAACCAGACAAATAGTCAACTAGTCAACCAGACAAATAGTCAACCAGACAAATAGTCAACCAGTCAACCAGACAAATAGTCAACCAGACAAATAGTCAACCAGACAAACAGTCAACCAGTCAAACATTCAACCAGTCAAACAGTCAACGAAACAGACAGTCAACCAGTCAAACAGACAACTAGTCAACCAGACAAATAGTCAACCAGACAAATAGTCAACCAGTCAACAAGACAAATAGTCAACCAGTCAACCAGACAAATAGTCAACTAGTCAACCAGACAAATAGTCAACCAGACAAATAGTCAACCAGTCAACCAGACAAATAGTCAACCAGACAAACAGTCAACCAGACAACCAGTCAACCAGGCAACCAGTCAACCAGACAACCAGTTAACCAGTCAAACAGACAATCAGTCAACCAGTCAACCAGGCAAACAGACAAACAGTCAACCAGTCAACCAGTCAACAAGACAAATAGTCAACCAGTCAAACAGACAACCAGTCAAACAGTCAACCAGGCAAACAGACAAACAGCCAACCAGGCAAACAGACAACCAGTCAACCAGTCAACCGGTCAACCAGACAAATAATCAACCAGTCAACCAGGCAAATAGTCAACCAGTCAACCAGACAACCAGTCAAATAGTCAACCAGTCAACAAGACAAAGAGTCAACCAGTCAACCAGACAAATAGTCAACTAGTCAACCAGACAAATAGTCAACCAGACAAATAGTCAACCAGTCAACCAGACAACCAGTCAAACAGTCAACCAGTCAACCAGAGAAACAGCCAACCAGGCAAACAGACAACCAGTCAATCAGTCAACCGGTCAACCGGTCAACCAGACAAATAATCAACCAGTCAACCAGACAACCAGGCAAATAGTCAACCAGTCAACCAGTCAAATAGTCAACCAGTCAACAAGACAAATAGTCAACCAGTCAACCAGACAAATAGTCAACTAGTCAACCAGACAAATAGTCAACTAGTCAACCAGACAAATAGTCAACCAGTCAACCAGACAAATAGTCAACCAGACAAACAGTCAACCAGTCAAACATTCAACCAGTCAAACAGGCAACCAGTCAACCAGACAACCAGTTAACCAGTCAAACAGACAATCAGTCAACCAGTCAACCAGGCAAACAGACAAACAGTCAACCAGTCAACCAGTCAACAAGACAAATAGTCAACCAGTCAAACAGACAACCAGACAAACAGTCAACCAGTCAAACAGTCAACCAGGCAAACAGACAAACAGTCAACCAGACAACCAGACAAATAATCAACCAGTCAACCAGTCAAACAGTCAACCAGTCAACCAGAGAAACAGCCAACCAGGCAAACAGCCAACCAGTCAACCAGTCAACCAGTCAACCGGTCAACCAGACAAATAATCAACCAGTCAACCAGGCAAATAGTCAACCAGTCAACCAGACAACCAGTCAAATAGTCAACCAGTCAACAAGACAAAGAGTCAACCAGTCAACCAGACAAATAGTCAACTAGTCAACCAGACAAATAGTCAACCAGACAAATAGTCAACCAGTCAACCAGTCAACAAGACAAATAGTCAACCAGTCAACCAGACAAATAGTCACCTAGTCAACCAGACAAATAGTCAACCAGACAAATAGTCAACCAGTCAACCAGACAAATAGTCAACCAGACAAATAGTCAACCAGACAAACAGTCAACCAGTCAAACATTCAACCAGTCAAACAGTCAACGAAACAGACAGTCAACCAGTCAGACAGACAACTAGTCAACCAGACAAATAGTCAACCAGACAAATAGTCAACCAGTCAACCAGTCAACAAGACAAATAGTCAACCAGTCAACCAGACAAATAGTCAACTAGTCAACCAGACAAATAGTCAACCAGACAAATAGTCAACCAGTCAACCAGACAAATAGTCAACCAGACAAACAGTCAACCAGTCAAACATTCAACCAGTCAAACAGTCAACCAAACAGACAGTCAACCAGTCAAACAGACAACTAGTCAACCAGACAAATAGTCAACCAGTCAACAAGACAAATATTCAACCAGTCAACCAGACAAATAGTCAACCAGTCAACAAGACAAATAGTCAACCAGACAAATAGTCAACCAGACAAATAGTCAAATAGTCAACCAGACAAATAGTCAACCAGACAAACAGTCAACCAGACAACCAGTCAACCAGGCAACCAGTCAACCAGACAACCAGTTAACCAGTCAAACAGACAATCAGTCAACCAGTCAACCAGGCAAACAGACAAACAGTCAACCAGTCAACCAGTCAACAAGACAAATAGTCAACCAGTCAAACAGACAACCAGACAAACAGTCAACCAGTCAAACAGTCAACCAGGCAAACAGACAAACAGTCAACCAGACAACCAGACAAATAATCAACCAGTCAACCAGACAACCAGTCAAACAGTCAACCAGTCAACCAGAGAAACAGCCAACCAGGCAAACAGACAACCAGTCAACCAGTCAACCGGTCAACCAGACAAATAATCAACCAGTCAACCAGGCAAATAGTCAACCAGTCAACCAGACAACCAGTCAAATAGTCAACCAGTCAACAAGACAAAGAGTCAACCAGTCAACCAGACAAATAGTCAACTAGTCAACCAGACAAATAGTCAACCAGACAAATAGTCAACCAGTCAACCAGACAACCAGTCAAACAGTCAACCAGGCAAACAGACAACCAGTCAACCAGTCAACCGGTCAACCGGTCAACCAGACAAATAATCAACCAGTCAACCAGACAACCAGGCAAATAGTCAACCAGTCAACCAGACAACCAGTCAACCAGTCAACCGGTCAACCGGTCAACCAGACAAATAATCAACCAGTCAACCAGACAACCAGGCAAATAGTCAACCAGTCAACCAGACAACCAGTCAAATAGTCAACCAGTCAACCAGTCAACAAGACAAATAGTCAACCAGTCAACCAGACAAATAGTCAACTAGTCAACCAGACAAATAGTCAACTAGTCAACCAGACAAATAGTCAACCAGTCAACCAGACAAATAGTCAACCAGACAAACAGTCAACCAGTCAAACATTCAACCAGTCAAACAGTCAACCAGGCAAACAGACAACCAGTCAACCAGTCAACCGGTCAACCGGTCAACCAGACAAATAATCAACCAGTCAACCAGACAACCAGGAAAATAGTCAACCAGTCAACCAGACAACCAGTCAAATAGTCAACCAGTCAACCAGTCAACAAGACAAATAGTCAACCAGTCAACCAGAGAAATAGTCAACTAGTCAACCAGACAAATAGTCAACTAGTCAACCAGACAAATAGTCAACCAGTCAACCAGACAAATAGTCAACCAGACAAACAGTCAACCAGTCAAACATTCAACCAGTCAAACAGTCAACCAGACAACCAGTCAACCAGGCAACCAGTCAAACAGACAAACAGTCAACCAGTCAACCAGACAAATAGTCAACCAGACAAATAGTCAACCAGTTAACAAGACAAATAGTCAACCAGACAAATAGTCAACCAGACAAATAGTCAGCCAGACAACCAGTCAACCAGTCAACCAAACAGACAGTCAACCAGTCAAACAGACAACTAGTCAACCAGACAAATAGTCAACCAGTCAACAAGACAAATATTCAACCAGTCAACCAGACAAATAGTCAACCAGTCAACAAGACAAATAGTCAACCAGACAAATAGTCAACCAGACAAATAGTCAAATAGTCAACCAGACAAATAGTCAACCAGACAAACAGTCAACCAGACAACCAGTCTACCAGGCAATCAGTCAACCAGTCAACCAGGCAAACAGACAAACAGTCAACCAGTCAACAAGACAAATAGTCAACCAGTCAAACAGACAACCAGTAAACCAGGCAACCAGGCAACCAGTCAACCAGTCAAACAGACAACCAGTCAACCAGACAACCAGTCAAACAGTCAAGCAGACAACCAGTCAACCAGAGAAACAGCCAACCAGTCAAACAGCCAACCAGTCAACCAGTCAACTAGTCAACCGGTCAACCAGACAAATACTCAACCAGTCAACCAGACAAATAGTCAACTAGTCAACCAGACAAATAGTCAACCAGACAAATAGTCAACCAGTCAACCAGACAAACAGTCAACCAGACAAATAGTCAACCAGACAAACAGTCAACCAGTCAAACATTCAACCAGTCAAACAGTCAACCAGACAACCAGTCAACCAGGCAACCAGTCAAACAGACAAACAGTCAACCAGTCAACCAGACAAATAGTCAACCAGTTAACAAGAGAAATAGTGAACCAATCAAATAGTCAACCAGACAAATAGTCAGCCAGACAACCAGTCAACCAGACAAACAGTCAACCAAACAGACAGTCAACCAGTCAAACAGACAAATAGTCAACCAGTCAACCAGTCAACAAGACAAATAGTCAACCAGTCAACCAGACAAATAGTCAACTAGTCAACCAGACAAATAGTCAACCAGACAAATAGTCAACCAGTCAACCAGACAAATAGTCAACCAGACAAATAGTCAACCAGACAAACAGTCAACCAGTCAAACATTCAACCAGTCAAACAGTCAACCAGACAACCAGTCAACCAGGCAACCAGTCAAACAGACAAACAGTCAACCAGTCAACCAGACAAATAGTCAACAAGAGAAATAGTGAACCAATCAAATAGTCAACCAGACAAATAGTCAGCCAGACAACCAGTCAACCAGACAAACAGTCAACCAAACAGACAGTCAACCAGTCAAACAGACAACTAGTCAACCAGACAAATAGTCAACCAGTCAACAAGACAAATATTCAACCAGTCAACCAGACAAATAGTCAACCAGTCAACAAGACAAATAGTCAACCAGACAAATAGTCAACCAGACAAATAGTAAAATTTTCAACCAGACAAATAGTCAACCAGACAAACAGTCAACCAGACAACCAGTCAACCAGGCAACCAGTCAACCAGACAACCAGTTAACCAGTCAAACAGACAATCAGTCAACCAGACAACCAGTCAAACAGTCAAGCAGACAACCAGTCAATCAGACAGCAAGTCAACCAGACAAACAGTCAACCAGTCAAACAGTCAACCAGGCAAACAGACAAACAGTCAACCAGACAACCAGACAAATAATCAACCAGTCAACCAGACAACCAGGCAAATAGTCAACCAGCCTACCAGCCAACCAGTCAAACAGTCAACCAGAGAAACAGCCAACCAGGAAAACAGACAACCAGTCAACCAGTCAACCAGTCAACCAGTCAAATAGTCAACCAGTCAACCAGACAACCAGTCAAATAGTCAACCAGTCAACCAGTCAACAAGACAAATAGTCAACCAGTCAACCAGACAAATAGTCAACTAGTCAACCAGACAAATAGTCAACCAGACAAATAGTCAACCAGTCAACCAGACAAATAGTCAACCAGACAAACAGTCAACCAGTCAAACATTCAACCAGTCAAACAGTCAACCAGACAACCAGTCAACCAGGCAACCAGTCAAACAGACAAACAGTCAACCAGTCAACCAGACAAATAGTCAACCAGACAAATAGTCAACCAGTTAACAAGACAAATAGTCAACCAGTCAAATAGTCAACCAGACAAATAGTCAGCCAGACAACCAGTCAACCAGACAACCAGTCAACCAAACAGACAGTCAACCAGTCAAATAGTCAACCAGACAAATAGTCAGCCAGACAACCAGTCAACCAGACAACCAGTCAACCAAACAGACAGTCAACCAGTCAAACAGCCAACTAGTCAACCAGACAAATAGTCAACCAGTCAACAAGACAAATATTCAACCAGTCAACCAGACAAATAGTCAACCAGTCAACAAGACAAATAGTCAACCAGACAAATAGTCAACCAGACAAATAGTCAAATAGTCAATCAGACAACCAGTCAACCAGGCAATCAGTCAACCAGTCAACCAGGCAAACAGACAAACAGTCAACCAGTCAACCAGTCAACAAGACAAATAGTAAACCAGTCAAACAGACAACCAGTCAACCAGGCAACCAGTCAACCAGTCAAACAGACAACAAGTCAACCAGACAACCAGTCAACCAGTCAAGCAGACAACCAGTCAATCAGACAAAAGTCAACCAGACAAACAGTCAACCAGTCAAACAGTCAACCAGGCAAACAGTCAACCAGTCAAACAGTCAACCAGGCAAACAGACAAACAGTCAACCAGACAACCAGACAAATAATCAACCAGTCAACCAGACAACCAATCAAATAGTCAACCAGTCAACCAGACAACTAGTCAAACAGTCAACCAGTCAACCAGAGAAACAGCCAACCAGGCAAACAGACAACCAGTCAACCAGTCAACTGGTCAACCAGACAAATAATCAACCAGTCAACCAGACAACCAGGCAAATAGTCAACCAGTGAACCAGACAACCAGTCAACCAGTCAACCAGAGAAACAGCCAACCAGTCAAACAGACAGGGCACCTGGTGCCAATGCCATAGACAGAGAATGCCAACACAACACCTCATTAGCAGACATGGCTGAAGGCCCCTTATTCCCCATAGTGCATTATGTTGGGCCAGAACCAGAACCTTGTGTTTTATCAGAATCCCTTGAGTCCTCCTGCTGAGGGGGCAGCTGTCTGGATACAGCCCCACTGCTGAGAACCTTCCCTGGGCTTCACTGGGCCTCCGTATGGGGGTCTGGGTGTGGAGGGGTGGAAAAGTAGGAGGATGGAGGGTGATTACACTGACCTCACTCCCCATCTCCAATATAAATCCCAATCTCTCCAGCACACCCCCCCCCCCTCACACACACACACACACACACAGACACACACACACACACACACACATACACACATACACACACACACACACACACACACACACACACACACACACACACACACACACACACACACACACACACACACACACAGACACACACACAGACACACACAGGAATGCTCTTCCAAAGAGTGTTATAAATTCAACAGTTGATGTCAGAGTTTTGCTGGAAAGAGAGCAAACACAAATACTTTCCAATGTGTGATTCAGTGATGGAACCAGCAGCACTGTGTTGCTCTGGGGTCCTTCTGTAAGGTTAGGGTAGAAACAACTGGCTGGGGTACAATACAGGCACTGACAATACAGGCATCAGTCTTTATACGTGTCCAATGGCACCCTGTTATTCCATATTTAGTCCACTACTTTTAACCAAAGCCCTATGGGCTAGGGAATAGGGTTCCATTTGGGCCACAGCTTATTAGAATTTCAGTCTTTATACTTCTTTCTGGTTGTGTCCCAAATGACACCCTATGGGTCCTAGCCACAAACAGTGCACCGTGTAGGGAATAGGGTGCCATTTGGGATAAAGCCTATTAGAATTTAATCAGTCTGGGTTATAGCACATCTGCTGAAACAGTGTTGTGACATCAGCATTAGTTTCATTGCAATATGAAATGAATTGACTCCGTCTGCGTACTATTACAGTGTAACTCTGCTCGTAACAGTGTGTCACATCTCAGTTACGCCTCAAAGCCACAGATACACAGCAACAACTCTCTCTGCAGCAGCCTATACCAAAAACACAAAGGGCTTCTCTCTCCCTGGCTAGCTAACGCGTGCCAGATATGTGCACTACCATAACCCAGTCTGATCGCGGTTGTTGTTTTTCGCAGCGTGAGAGAAGTATGCACTTTTTGTAAAGTTAGTTGTTTCTGTCTCCGTGACAACTAATACAATAACCTGTCGACATGTCGTCGGCTGACTGATAGCACACTGTCCTGTGATGATGATGTCACGACCTGGAGACAGGGAAGTGGCGGGTTAGATCAGAGGAACAGGTTGTGAGACTATTAACCACTGTGTTGAGTTATGGAGATTACTGATGGTTTAGACCGCCCTGTGTCACATTCAAATACCTCCCCGTGTCACATTCAAATACCTCCCCGTGTCACATTCAAATACCTCCCCGTGTCACATTCAAATACCTCCCTGTGTCACATTCAAATACCTCCCCGTGTCACATTCAAATACCTCCCCCGCCCTTTACACTTACTCACACTAAAAGTCATATCTAGGGAGGGAGCCACTTTGGGCAGCGAGGGACCAATGGCTTGACCAATGTCTTTCTTGGGTAAACCAGACAGGAGAGCTTTACAGTATTCAAGCCTGCTTGTAATAAGAGCATGGATGAGTCTCTGTATAAGCCTGAGAGAGAAACAGGCACAGCATGGCAATGTTCCCCAGGTGGTAAAAAACTATTTTGGTCACATTCCTAATGTGTGATTGGAAATGTAGTTCAGAATCTAAAACAACAGCTAGCTTTTTTTACTTGGTGTTTTATCTTTATTGCCCGTTGATTAACATGTGCGTCCAGATTCTCTCTCTGTGCTTTGGCTCCAACAATAAGTACCTCGGTCTTGTCTTGATTTAGCTGGAGGAAGTTGTGAGCCATCCAAGTGTTTAAATCACTAATACAGTCTAAAAATGTATCTTTGGAGCTAAAAGTCTCTGTTTACACAGAAATGTAAAATTGACATAGCAGTGAAAATCAATGTCATGATTTCTGATAACGCTGCCAGGGGGTAACATATGTCAACTGAACAATATCGGACCCAAATACAAACCTCGTGGAACACCACGTGTGATATCTATTTTCTCAGAGTTATGTTCACCAAGGGTGACAAAAAATCTCTTGACCGGTTAAATAGGTCCTAAGCTAATTTCAAACTGGACCGGAGAGGCCAAGCCACCTCTCCAGTCTGTCCAGAAGGACATCATGGTCGACAGTGTCAAATGCAGCACTTCAATCTAAGAGTACAAGGACAGAGAGCTGTTTGGCATCTGTGTTGGCTCTAGGATCATTTACCACTAACGCTGTCTCTGTGTTGGCTCTAGGATCATTTACCACTAACGCTGTCTCTGTGTTGGCTCTAGGATCATTTACCACTAACGCTGTCTCTGTGTTGGCTCTAGGATCATTTACCACTAACGCTGTCTCTGTGTTGGCTCTAGGATCATTTACCACTAACGCTGTCTCTGTGTTGGCTCTAGGATCATTTACCACTAAGACTGTCTCTGTGTTGGCTCTAGGATCATTTACCACTAAGACTGTCTCTGTGTTGGCTCTAGGATCATTTACCACTTTAACTAAGACTGTCTCTGTGTTGGCTCTAGGATCATTTACCGCTAAGGCTGTCTCTGTGTTGGCTCTAGGATCATTTACCACTTTAACTAAGGCTGTCTCTGTGCTGTGGTGGGCACAAGAACCAGGTTGTCCAAAATACAGTTGGTATTTAAAAAATAATTTTGCTGTTTGAAAACCAATTTCTCCAGAATTTTGCTTAAGAATGGAAGGTTGGAGATTGGCTGAAAATCTGAAGAATCTAGATTCCTTTCCTCCAGAAGGGGTTTCACCAAAGCAATTTTAGTGCAGTGGGGAAATTGAATGATTAACAACAGCTTGCACTTCTTCAGATATGCTATTAAAAACTGTTTTTTGAAGAAGGTGATGGATTGGATTGAGAAGGCAGGTTAAGTTGTGATGTTACTTTCCTGAGAATGTCTGTTGCAACCAGGGAAAATAACTCCATAGTGCCTTTGCGTGGTAGGCTAGGGTACATATCATTGAACTTCTCATCAGATCTTGATCTGTAGAATTTTAAAGGGTGACTTTGACTTTTACATGAGTTGTTTTCTATGAAGGTATCTTTACTTTACTATGAATCTCTACTTTACTATGAATCTCTACTTTACTATGAATCTTTACTTTACTATGAATCTTTACTTTTATTGAAGTTTGACAATTGAGTACTTTTTACACTACTGGAAAAAAATAAAACAACACAGGGTCAGGTGGTAACAGGTGTCCCAGCAGGGTCAGGTGGTAACAGGTGTCCCAGCAGGGTCAGATGGTAACAGGTGTCCCAGCAGGGTCAGATGGTAACAGGTGTCCCAGCAGGGTGGTAACAGGTGTCCCAACAGGGTCAGATGGTAACAGGTGTCCCAGCAGGAGGGTAACAGGTGTCCCAACAGGGTCAGATGGTAACAGGTGTCCCAGCAGGGTGGTAACAGGTGTCCCAGCAGGGTGATAACAGGTGTCCCAGCAGGGTGGTAACAGGTGTCCCAGCAGGGTGGTAACAGGTGTCCCAACAGGGTCAGATGGTAACAGGTGTCCCAGCAGGGTGGTAACAGGTGTCCCAGCAGGGTGGTAACAGGTGTCCCAACAGGGTCAGATGGTAACAGGTGTCCCAGCAGGGTGGTAACAGGTGTCCCAGCAGGGTGGTAACAGGTGTCCCAACAGGGTCAGATGGTAACAGGTGTCCCAGCAGGGTGGTAACAGGTGTCCCAGCAGGGTGATAACAGGTGTCCCAACAGGGTCAGATGGTAACAGGTGTCCCAGCAGGGTGGTAACAGGTGTCCCAGCAGGGTGGTAACAGGTGTCCCAGCAGGGTCAGATGGTGACAGGTGTCCCAGCAGGGTGGTAACAGGTGTCCCAGCAGGGTGATAACAGGTGTCCCAGCAGGGTGGTAACAGGTGTCCCAACAGGGTCAGATGGTAACAGGTGTCCCAGCAGGGTGATAACAGGTGTCCCAGCAGGGTGGTAACAGGTGTCCCAACAGGGTCAGATGGTAACAGGTGTCCCAGCAGGGTGGTAACAGGTGTCCCAGCAGGGTCAGATGGTAACAGGTGTCCCAGCAGGGTCAGGTGGTAACAGGAGTCCCAACAGGGTCAGATGGTAACAGGTGTCCCAGCAGGGTCAGATGGTAACAGGTGTCCCAGCAGGGTGGTAACAGGTGTCCCAACAGGGTCAGATGGTAACAGGTGTCCCAGCAGGAGGGTAACAGGTGTCCCAACAGGGTCAGATGGTAACAGGTGTCCCAGCAGGGTGGTAACAGGTGTCCCAGCAGGGTGATAACAGGTGTCCCAGCAGGGTGGTAACAGGTGTCCCAGCAGGGTGGTAACAGGTGTCCCAACAGGGTCAGATGGTAACAGGTGTCCCAGCAGGGTGGTAACAGGTGTCCCAGCAGGGTGGTAACAGGTGTCCCAACAGGGTCAGATGGTAACAGGTTTCCCAGCAGGGTGGTAACAGGTGTCCCAGCAGGGTGGTAACAGGTGTCCCAACAGGGTCAGATGGTAACAGGTGTCCCAGCAGGGTGGTAACAGGTGTCCCAGCAGGGTGGTAACAGGTGTCCCAACAGGGTCAGATGGTAACAGGTGTTCCAGCAGGGTGGTAACAGGTGTCCCAGCAGGGTGGTAACAGGTGTCCCAGCAGGGTCAGATGGTGACAGGTGTCCCAGCAGGGTGGTAACAGGTGTCCCAGCAGGGTGGTAACAGGTGTCCCAGCAGGGTGGTAATAGGTGTCCCAGCAGGGTCAGATGGTGACAGGTGTCCCAGCAGGGTCAGATGGTAACAGGTGTCCCAGCAGGGTGGTAACAGGTGTCCCAGCAGGGTCAGATGGTGACAGGTGTCCCAGCAGGGTCAGATGGTGACAGGTGTCCCAGCAGGGTCAGATGGTAACAGGTGTCCCAGCAGGGTCAGATGGTAACAGGTGTCCCAGCAGGGTCAGATGTTAACAGGTGTCCCAGCAGGGTCAGATGGTAACAGGTGTCCCAGCAGGTTCAGATGGTGACAGGTGTCCCAGCAGGTTCAGATGGTAACAGGTTTCCCAGCAGGGTGGTAACAGGTGTCCCAGCAGGGTGGTAACAGGTGTCCCAACAGGGTCAGATGGTAACAGGTGTCCCAGCAGGTTCAGATGGTAACAGGTGTCCCAACAGGGTCAGATGGTAACAGGTGTCCCAGCAGGGTCAGATGGTAACAGGTGTCCCAGCAGGGTGGTAACAGGTGTCCCAACAGGGTCAGATGGTAACAGGTGTCCCAGCAGGAGGGTAACAGGTGTCCCAGCAGGAGGGTAACAGGTGTCCCAACAGGGTCAGATGGTAACAGGTGTCCCAGCAGGGTGGTAACAGGTGTCCCAGCAGGGTGATAACAGGTGTCCCAGCAGGGTGGTAACAGGTGTCCCAGCAGGGTGGTAACAGGTGTCCCAACAGGGTCAGATGGTAACAGGTGTCCCAGCAGGGTGGTAACAGGTGTCCCAGCAGGGTGGTAACAGGTGTCCCAACAGGGTCAGATGGTAACAGGTGTCCCAGCAGGGTGGTAACAGGTGTCCCAGCAGGGTGGTAACAGGTGTCCCAACAGGGTCAGATGGTAACAGGTGTCCCAGCAGGGTGGTAACAGGTGTCCCAGCAGGGTGGTAACAGGTGTCCCAGCAGGGTCAGATGGTGACAGGTGTCCCAGCAGGGTGGTAACAGGTGTCCCAGCAGGGTGGTAACAGGTGTCCCAGCAGGGTGGTAATAGGTGTCCCAGCAGGGTCAGATGGTGACAGGTGTCCCAGCAGGGTCAGATGGTAACAGGTGTCCCAGCAGGGTGGTAACAGGTGTCCCAGCAGGGTCAGATGGTGACAGGTGTCCCAGCAGGGTCAGATGGTGACAGGTGTCCCAGCAGGGTCAGATGGTAACAGGTGTCCCAGCAGGGTCAGATGGTAACAGGTGTCCCAGCAGGGTCAGATGTTAACAGGTGTCCCAGCAGGGTCAGATGGTAACAGGTGTCCCAGCAGGTTCAGATGGTGACAGGTGTCCCAGCAGGTTCAGATGGTAACAGGTTTCCCAGCAGGGTGGTAACAGGTGTCCCAGCAGGGTGGTAACAGGTGTCCCAACAGGGTCAGATGGTAACAGGTGTCCCAGCAGGTTCAGATGGTAACAGGTGTCCCAACAGGGTCAGATGGTAACAGGTGTCCCAGCAGGGCCAGATGGTAACAGGTATCCCAGCAGGGTCAGATGGTAACAGGTGTCCCAGCAGGGTCAGATGGTCACAGGTGTCCCAACAGGGTCAGATGGTAACAGGTGTCCCAGCAGGGTCAGATGGTAACAGGTGTCCCAGCAGGGTCAGATGGTAACAGGTGTCCCAGCAGGGTCAGATGGTAACAGGTGTCCCAGCAGGTTCAGATGGTGACAGGTGTCCCAGCAGGGTCAGATGGTAACAGGTGTCCCAGCAGGGTCAGATGGTAACAGGTGTCCCAGCAGGGTCAGATGGTGACAGGTGTCCCAGCTGGGTCAGATGGTGACAGGTGTCCCAGCAGGGTCAGATGGTAACAGGTGTCCCAGCAGGGTCAGATGGTAACAGGTGTCCCAGCAGGGTCAGATGGTAACAGGTGTCCCAGCAGGGTCAGATGGTCACAGGTGTCCCAACAGGGTCAGATGGTAATAGGTGTCCCAGCAGGGTCAGATGGTAACAGGTGTCCCAGCAGGGTCAGATGGTAACAGGTGTCCCAGCAGGGTCAGATGGTAACAGGTGTCCCAGCAGGGTCAGATGGTAACAGGTGTCCCAACAGGGTCAGATGGTAACAGGTGTCCCAGCAGGGTCAGATGGTAACAGGTGTCCC
The DNA here is from genome assembly GCF_002021735.2 of Oncorhynchus kisutch. NCBI lineage: Eukaryota > Metazoa > Chordata > Actinopteri > Salmoniformes > Salmonidae > Oncorhynchus > Oncorhynchus kisutch. The sequence goes on from NC_034188.2 coordinate 1,771,914, forward strand.
AGCAGGGTCAGATGTTAACAGGTGTCCCAGCAGGGTCAGATGGTAACAGGTGTCCCAGCAGGTTCAGATGGTGACAGGTGTCCCAGCAGGTTCAGATGGTAACAGGTTTCCCAGCAGGGTGGTAACAGGTGTCCCAGCAGGGTGGTAACAGGTGTCCCAACAGGGTCAGATGGTAACAGGTGTCCCAGCAGGTTCAGATGGTAACAGGTGTCCCAACAGGGTCAGATGGTAACAGGTGTCCCAGCAGGGCCAGATGGTAACAGGTATCCCAGCAGGGTCAGATGGTAACAGGTGTCCCAGCAGGGTCAGATGGTCACAGGTGTCCCAACAGGGTCAGATGGTAACAGGTGTCCCAGCAGGGTCAGATGGTAACAGGTGTCCCAGCAGGGTCAGATGGTAACAGGTGTCCCAGCAGGGTCAGATGGTAACAGGTGTCCCAGCAGGTTCAGATGGTGACAGGTGTCCCAGCAGGGTCAGATGGTAACAGGTGTCCCAGCAGGGTCAGATGGTAACAGGTGTCCCAGCAGGGTCAGATGGTGACAGGTGTCCCAGCTGGGTCAGATGGTGACAGGTGTCCCAGCAGGGTCAGATGGTGACAGGTGTCCCAGCAGGGTCAGATGGTAACAGGTGTCCCAGCAGGGTCAGATGGTAACAGGTGTCCCAGCAGGGTCAGATGGTAACAGGTGTCCCAGCAGGGTCAGATGGTCACAGGTGTCCCAACAGGGTCAGATGGTAATAGGTGTCCCAGCAGGGTCAGATGGTAACAGGTGTCCCAGCAGGGTCAGATGGTAACAGGTGTCCCAGCAGGGTCAGATGGTAACAGGTGTCCCAGCAGGGTCAGATGGTAACAGGTGTCCCAACAGGGTCAGATGGTAACAGGTGTCCCAGCAGGGTGGTAACAGGTGTCCCAGCAGGGTCAGATGGTGACAGGTGTCCCAGCAGGGTGGTAACAGGTGTCCCAGCAGGGTGGTAACAGGTGTCCCAACAGGGTCAGATGGTAACAGGTGTCCCAGCAGGTTCAGATGGTAACAGGTGTCCCAGCAGGGTCAGATGGTAACAGGTGTCCCAGCAGGGCCAGATGGTAACAGGTATCCCAGCAGGGTCAGATGGTAACAGGTGTCCCAGCAGGGTCAGATGGTCACAGGTGTCCCAACAGGGTCAGATGGTAACAGGTGTCCCAGCAGGGTCAGATGGTAACAGGTGTCCCAGCAGGGTCAGATGGTAACAGGTGTCCCAGCAGGGTCAGATGGTAACAGGTGTCCCAGCAGGTTCAGATGGTGACAGGTGTCCCAGCAGGGTCAGATGGTAACAGGTGTCCCAGCAGGGTCAGATGGTAACAGGTGTCCCAGCAGGGTCAGATGGTGACAGGTGTCCCAGCTGGGTCAGATGGTGACAGGTGTCCCAGCAGGGTCAGATGGTAACAGGTGTCCCAGCAGGGTCAGATGGTAACAGGTGTCCCAGCAGGGTCAGATGGTAACAGGTGTCCCAGCAGGGTCAGATGGTCACAGGTGTCCCAACAGGGTCAGATGGTAATAGGTGTCCCAGCAGGGTCAGATGGTAACAGGTGTCCCAGCAGGGTCAGATGGTAACAGGTGTCCCAGCAGGTTCAGATGGTGACAGGTGTCCCAGCAGGGTCAGATGGTAACAGGTGTCCCAGCAGGGTCAGATGGTAACAGGTGTCCCAGCAGGGTCAGATGGTGACAGGTGTCCCAGCTGGGTCAGATGGTGACAGGTGTCCCAGCAGGGTCAGATGGTAACAGGTGTCCCAGCAGGGTCAGATGGTAACAGGTGTCCCAGCAGGGTCAGATGGTAACAGGTGTCCCAGCAGGGTCAGATGGTCACAGGTGTCCCAACAGGGTCAGATGGTAATAGGTGTCCCAGCAGGGTCAGATGGTAACAGGTGTCCCAGCAGGGTCAGATGGTAACAGGTGTCCCAGCAGGGTCAGATGGTAACAGGTGTCCCAGCAGGGTCAGATGGTAACAGGTGTCCCAACAGGGTCAGATGGTAACAGGTGTCCCAGCAGGGTGGTAACAGGTGTCCCAGCAGGGTCAGATGGTGACAGGTGTCCCAGCAGGGTGGTAACAGGTGTCCCAGCAGGGTGGTAACAGGTGTCCCAGCAGGGTGGTAATAGGTGTCCCAGCAGGGTCACATGGTGACAGGTGTCCCAGCAGGGTCAGATGGTAACAGGTGTCACAGCAGGGTGGTAACAGGTGTCCCAGCAGGGTCAGATGGTGACAGGTGTCCCAGCAGGTTCATATGGTAACAGGTGTCCCAGCAGGGTCAGATGGTGACAGGTGTCCCAGCAGGGTCAGATGGTGACAGGTGTCCCAGCAGGGTCAGATGGTAACAGGTATCCCAGCAGGGTCAGATGGTAACAGGTGTCCCAGCAGGGTCAGATGTTAACAGGTGTCCCAGCAGGGTCAGATGGTAACAGGTGTCCCAGCAGGTTCAGATGGTGAAAGGTGTCCCAGCAGGTTCAGATGGTGACAGGTGTCCCAGCAGGTTCAGATGGTAACAGGTTTCCCAGCAGGGTGGTAACAGGTGTCCCAGCAGGGTGGTAACAGGTGTCCCAACAGGGTCAGATGGTAACAGGTGTCCCAGCAGGTTCAGATGGTAACAGGTGTCCCAGCAGGGTCAGATGGTAACAGGTGTCCCAGCAGGGTCAGATGGTAACAGGTGTCCCAGCAGGGTCAGATGGTCACAGGTGTCCCAACAGGGTCAGATGGTAACAGGTGTCCCAGCTGGGTCAGATGGTGACAGGTGTCCCAGCAGGGTCAGATGGTAACAGGTGTCCCAGCAGGGTCAGATGGTAACAGGTGTCCCAGCAGGGTCAGATGGTAACAGGTGTCCCAGCAGGGTCAGATGGTCACAGGTGTCCCAACAGGGTCAGATGGTAACAGGTGTCCCAGCAGGGTCAGATGGTAACAGGTATCCCAGCAGGGTCAGATGGCAACAGGTGTCCCAGCAGGGTCAGATGTTAACAGGTGTCCCAGCAGGGTCAGATGGTAACAGGTGTCCCAGCAGGTTCAGATGGTGACAGGTGTCCCAGCAGGTTCAGATGGTGACAGGTGTCCCAGCAGGTTCAGATGGTAACAGGTTTCCCAGCAGGGTGGTAACAGGTGTCCCAGCAGGGTGGTAACAGGTGTCCCAACAGGGTCAGATGGTAACAGGTGTCCCAGCAGGTTCAGATGGTAACAGGTGTCCCAGCAGGGTCAGATGGTAACAGGTGTCCCAGCAGGGTCAGATGGTAACAGGTGTCCCAGCAGGGTCAGATGGTCACAGGTGTCCCAACAGGGTCAGATGGTAACAGGTGTCCCAGCTGGGTCAGATGGTGACAGGTGTCCCAGCAGGGTCAGATGGTAACAGGTGTCCCAGCAGGGTCAGATGGTAACAGGTGTCCCAGCAGGGTCAGATGGTAACAGGTGTCCCAGCAGGGTCAGATGGTCACAGGTGTCCCAACAGGGTCAGATGGTAACAGGTGTCCCAGCAGGGTCAGATGGTAACAGGTGTCCCAGCAGGGTCAGATGGTAACAGGTGTCCCAGCAGGGTCAGATGGTAACAGGTGTCCCAGCAGGTTCAGATAGTGACAGGTGTCCCAACAGGGTCAGATGGTAACAGGTGTCCCAGGAGGGTCAGATGGTAACAGGTGTCCCAACAGGGTCAGATGGTAACAGGTGTCCCAGCAGGGTCAGATGGTAACAGGTGTCCAAGCAGGTTCAGATGGTAACAGGTGTCCCAGCAGGTTCAGATGGTAACAGGTGTCCCAGCAGGTTCAGATGGTAACAGGTGTCCCAGCAGGTTCAGATGGTGACAGGTGTCCCAGCAGGTTCAGATGGTGACAGGTGTCCCAGCAGGTTCAGATGGTTACAGGTGTCCCAGCAGGGTCAGATGGTAACAGGTGTCCCAGCAGGTTCAGATGGTCACAGGTGTCCCAACAGGGTCAGATGGTAACAGGTGTCCCAGCAGGGTCAGATGGTAACAGGTGTCCCACCAGGGTCAGATGGTTACAGGTGTCCCAGCAGGGTCAGATGGTGACAGGTGTCCCAGCTGGGTCAGATGGTGACAGGTGTCCCAGCAGGGTCAGATGGTAACAGGTGTCCCAGCAGGGTCAGATGGTAACAGGTGTCCCAGCAGGGTCAGATGGTAACAGGTGTCCCAGCAGGGTCAGATGGTCACAGGTGTCCCAACAGGGTCAGATGGTAACAGGTGTCCCAGCAGGGTCAGATGGTAACAGGTGTCCCAGCAGGGTCAGATGGTAACAGGTGTCCCAGCAGGGTCAGATGGTAACAGGTGTCCCAGCAGGTTCAGATAGTGACAGGTGTCCCAACAGGGTCAGATGGTAACAGGTGTCCCAGCAGGGTCAGATGGTAACAGGTGTCCCAACAGGGTCAGATGGTAACAGGTGTCCCAGCAGGGTCAGATGGTAACAGGTGTCCAAGCAGGGTCAGATGGTAACAGGTGTCCCAGCAGGTTCAGATGGTAACAGGTGTCCCAGCAGGTTCAGATGGTAACAGGTGTCCCAGCAGGTTCAGATGGTGACAGGTGTACCAGCAGGGTCAGATGGTGACAGGTGTCCCAGCAGGTTCAGATGGTTACAGGTGTCCCAGCAGGGTCAGATGGTAACAGGTGTCCCAACAGGGTCAGATGGTAACAGGTGTCCCAGCAGGGTCAGATGGTAACAGGTGTCCCACCAGGGTCAGATGGTAACAGGTGTCCCAGCAGGGTCAGATGGTGACAGGTGTCCCAGCTGGGTCAGATGGTGACAGGTGTCCCAGCAGGGTCAGATGGTAACAGGTGTCCCAGCAGGGTCAGATGGTAACAGGTGTCCCAGCAGGGTCAGATGGTAACAGGTGTCCCAGCAGGGTCAGATGGTCACAGGTGTCCCAACAGGGTCAGATGGTAACAGGTGTCCCAGCAGGGTCAGATGGTAACAGGTGTCCCAGCAGGGTCAGATGGTAACAGGTGTCCCAGCAGGGTCAGATGGTAACAGGTGTCCCAGCAGGTTCAGATAGTGACAGGTGTCCCAACAGGGTCAGATGGTAACAGGTGTCCCAGCAGGGTCAGATGGTAACAGGTGTCCCAACAGGGTCAGATGGTAACAGGTGTCCCAGCAGGGTCAGATGGTAACAGGTGTCCAAGCAGGGTCAGATGGTAACAGGTGTCCCAGCAGGTTCAGATGGTAACAGGTGTCCCAGCAGGTTCAGATGGTAACAGGTGTCCCAGCAGGTTCAGATGGTGACAGGTGTACCAGCAGGTTCAGATGGTGACAGGTGTCCCAGCAGGTTCAGATGGTTACAGGTGTCCCAGCAGGGTCAGATGGTAACAGGTGTCCCAGCAGGTTCAGATGGTCACAGGTGTCCCAACAGGGTCAGATGGTAACAGGTGTCCCAGCAGGGTCAGATGGTAACAGGTGTCCCAGCAGGGTCAGATGGTAATAGGTGTCCCAGCAGGGTCAGATGGTGACAGGTGTCCCAGCTGGGTCAGATGGTGACAGGTGTCCCAGCAGGGTCAGATGGTAACAGGTGTCCCAGCAGGGTCAGATGGTAACAGGTGTCCCAGCAGGGTCAGATGGTAACAGGTGTCCCAGCAGGGTCAGATGGTCACAGGTGTCCCAGCAGGGTCAGATGGTAACAGGTGTCCCAGCAGGTTCAGATGGTAACAGGTGTCCCAGCAGGGTCAGATGGTAACAGGTGTCCCAGCAGGGTCAGATGGTAACAGGTGTCCCAGCAGGTTCAGATAGTGACAGGTGTCCCAACAGGGTCAGATGGTAACAGGTGTCCCAACAGGGTCAGATGGTAACAGGTGTCCCAGCAGGGTCAGATTTTAACAGGTGTCCAAGCAGGGTCAGATGGTAACAGGTGTCCCAGCAGGTTCAGATGGTAACAGGTGTCCCAGCATGTTCAGATGGTAACAGGTGTCCCAGCAGGTTCAGACGGTGAGAGGTGTCCCAGCAGGTTCAGATGGTGACAGGTGTCCCAGCAGGTTCAGATGGTTACAGGTGTCCCATTAGGGTCAGATGGTAACAGGTGTCCCAGCAGGTTCAGATGGTCACAGGTGTCCCAACAGGGTCAGATGGTAACAGGTGTCCCAGCAGGGTCAGATGGTAACAGGTGTCCCACCAGGGTCAGATGGTGACAGGTGTCCCAGCAGGGTCAGATGGTGACAGGTGTCCCAGCAGGGTGGTAACAGGTGTCCCAGCAGGGTGGTAACATGTGTCCCAGCAGGGTGGTGACAGGTGTCCCAGCAGGGTCAGGTGGTAACAGGTGTCCCAGCAGGGTCAGATAGTGACAGGTGACCCAGCAGGGTCAGATAGTGACAGGTGTCCCAGCAGGGTGATGACAGGTGTTCCAGCAGGGTCAGGGGGTAAAAGGTGTCCCAGCAGGGTCAGATGGTAACAGCTGTCCCAGCAGGGTTAGATAGTGACAGGTGTCCCAGCAGGGTCAGATGGTGACAGGCGTCCCAGCAGGGTAATGACAGGTGTCCCAGCAGGGTCAGGTTGTAACAGGTGTCCCAGCAGGGTCAGATGGTGAGAGGTATCCCAGCAGGGTCAGATGGTAACAGGTGTCCCAGCAGGGTGGTAACAGGTATCCAAGCAGTGTCAGATGGTAACAGGTGTCCCCAGCAGGGTCAGGTGGTAACAGGTGTCCCAGCAGGGTCAGATGGTGAGAGGTGTCCCAGCAGGGTCAGTTGGTAACAGGTGTCCCAGCAGGGTGAGATGTTAACAGGTGTCCCAGCAGGGTGAGATGGTAACAGGTGTCCCAGCAGGGTCAGATGGTAACAGGTGTCCCAGCAGGTTCAGATGGTGACAGGTGTCCCAACAGGGTCAGATGGTAACAGGTGTCCCAGCAGGGTCAGATGGTAACAGGTGTCCCAACAGGGTCAGATGGTAACAGGTGTCCCAGCAGGGTGGTAACAGGTGTCCCAGCAGGGTCAGATGGTGACAGGTGTCCCAGCAGGGTGGTAACAGGTGTCCCAGCAGGGTGGTAACAGGTATCCCAGCAGGGTGGTAATAGGTGTCCCAGCAGGGTCAGATGGTGACAGGTGTCCCAGCAGGGTCAGATGGTAACAGGTGTCCCAGCAGGGTGGTAACAGGTGTCCCAGCAGGGTCAGATGGTGACAGGTGTCCCAGCAGGTTCAGATGGTAACAGGTGTCCCAGCAGGGTGGTAAAAGGTGTCCCAGCACGGTGGTAACAGGTGTCCCAGCAGGGTGGTGACAGGTGTCCCAGCAGGGTCAGGTGGTAACAGGTGTCCCAGCAGGGTCAGATGGTGACAGGTGTCCCAGCAGGTTCAGATGGTAACAGGTGTCCCAGCAGGGTGGTGACAGGTGTCCCAGCAGGGTGGTAACAGGTGTCCAAGCAGGGTCAGATGGTAACAGGTGTCCCAGCAGGGTCAGGTGGTAACAGGTGTCCCACCAGGGTCAGATGGTGAGAGTTGTCCCAGCAGGGTCAGATGGTAACAGGTGTCCCAGCAGGGTGAAATGGTAACAGGTGTCCCAGCAGGGTGGTAACAGGTGTCCAAGCAGGGTCAGATGGTAACAGGTGTCCCAGCAGGGTCAGATGGTGAGAGATGTCCCAGCAGGGTCAGGTGGTAACAGGTGTCCCACCAGGGTCAGATGGTGAGAGTTGTCCCAGCAGGGTCAGATGGTAACAGGTGTCCAAGCAGGGTCAGATGGTAACAGGTGTCCCAGCAGGTTCAGATGGTAACAGGTGTCCCAGCATGTTCAGATGGTAACAGGTGTCCCAGCAGGTTCAGACGGTGAGAGGTGTCCCAGCAGGTTCAGATGGTGACAGGTGTCCCAGCAGGTTCAGATGGTTACAGGTGTCCCATTAGGGTCAGATGGTAACAGGTGTCCCAGCAGGTTCAGATGGTCACAGGTGTCCCAACAGGGTCAGATGGTAACAGGTGTCCCAGCAGGGTCAGATGGTAACAGGTGTCCCACCAGGGTCAGATGGTGACAGGTGTCCCAGCAGGGTCAGATGGTGACAGGTGTCCCAGCAGGGTGGTAACAGGTGTCCCAGCAGGGTGGTAACATGTGTCCCAGCAGGGTGGTGACAGGTGTCCCAGCAGGGTCAGGTGGTAACAGGTGTCCCAGCAGGGTCAGATAGTGACAGGTGACCCAGCAGGGTCAGATAGTGACAGGTGTCCCAGCAGGGTGATGACAGGTGTCCCAGCAGGGTCAGGGGGTAAAAGGTGTCCCAGCAGGGTCAGATGGTAACAGCTGTCCCAGCAGGGTTAGATAGTGACAGGTGTCCCAGCAGGGTCAGATGGTGACAGGCGTCCCAGCAGGGTAATGACAGGTGTCCCAGCAGGGTCAGGTTGTAACAGGTGTCCCAGCAGGGTCAGATGGTGAGAGGTATCCCAGCAGGGTCAGATGGTAACAGGTGTCCCAGCAGGGTGGTAACAGGTATCCAAGCAGTGTCAGATGGTAACAGGTGTCCCCAGCAGGGTCAGGTGGTAACAGGTGTCCCAGCAGGGTCAGATGGTGAGAGGTGTCCCAGCAGGGTCAGTTGGTAACAGGTGTCCCAGCAGGGTGAGATGTTAACAGGTGTCCCAGCAGGGTGAGATGGTAACAGGTGTCCCAGCAGGGTCAGTTGGTAACAGGTGTCCCAGCAGGGTGAGATGTTAACAGGTGTCCCAGCAGGGTGAGATGGTAACAGGTGTCCCAGCAGGGTCAGATGGTAACAGGTGTCCCAGCAGGTTCAGATGGTGACAGGTGTCCCAACAGGGTCAGATGGTAACAGGTGTCCCAGCAGGGTCAGATGGTAACAGGTGTCCCAACAGGGTCAGATGGTAACAGGTGTCCCAGCAGGGTGGTAACAGGTGTCCCAGCAGGGTCAGATGGTGACAGGTGTCCCAGCAGGGTGGTAACAGGTGTCCCAGCAGGGTGGTAACAGGTATCCCAGCAGGGTGGTAATAGGTGTCCCAGCAGGGTCAGATGGTGACAGGTGTCCCAGCAGGGTCAGATGGTAACAGGTGTCCCAGCAGGGTGGTAACAGGTGTCCCAGCAGGGTCAGATGGTGACAGGTGTCCCAGCAGGTTCAGATGGTAACAGGTGTCCCAGCAGGGTGGTAAAAGGTGTCCCAGCACGGTGGTAACAGGTGTCCCAGCAGGGTGGTGACAGGTGTCCCAGCAGGGTCAGGTGGTAACAGGTGTCCCAGCAGGGTCAGATGGTGACAGGTGTCCCAGCAGGTTCAGATGGTAACAGGTGTCCCAGCAGGGTGGTGACAGGTGTCCCAGCAGGGTGGTAACAGGTGTCCAAGCAGGGTCAGATGGTAACAGGTGTCCCAGCAGGGTCAGGTGGTAACAGGTGTCCCACCAGGGTCAGATGGTGAGAGTTGTCCCAGCAGGGTCAGATGGTAACAGGTGTCCCAGCAGGGTGAAATGGTAACAGGTGTCCCAGCAGGGTGGTAACAGGTGTCCAAGCAGGGTCAGATGGTAACAGGTGTCCCAGCAGGGTCAGATGGTGAGAGATGTCCCAGCAGGGTCAGGTGGTAACAGGTGTCCCACCAGGGTCAGATGGTGAGAGTTGTCCCAGCAGGGTCAGATGGTAACAGGTGTCCAAGCAGGGTCAGATGGTAACAGGTGTCCCAGCAGGTTCAGATGGTAACAGGTGTCCCAGCATGTTCAGATGGTAACAGGTGTCCCAGCAGGTTCAGACGGTGAGAGGTGTCCCAGCAGGTTCAGATGGTGACAGGTGTCCCAGCAGGTTCAGATGGTTACAGGTGTCCCATTAGGGTCAGATGGTAACAGGTGTCCCAGCAGGTTCAGATGGTCACAGGTGTCCCAACAGGGTCAGATGGTAACAGGTGTCCCAGCAGGGTCAGATGGTAACAGGTGTCCCACCAGGGTCAGATGGTGACAGGTGTCCCAGCAGGGTCAGATGGTGACAGGTGTCCCAGCAGGGTGGTAACAGGTGTCCCAGCAGGGTGGTAACATGTGTCCCAGCAGGGTGGTGACAGGTGTCCCAGCAGGGTCAGGTGGTAACAGGTGTCCCAGCAGGGTCAGATAGTGACAGGTGACCCAGCAGGGTCAGATAGTGACAGGTGTCCCAGCAGGGTGATGACAGGTGTCCCAGCAGGGTCAGGGGGTAAAAGGTGTCCCAGCAGGGTCAGATGGTAACAGCTGTCCCAGCAGGGTTAGATAGTGACAGGTGTCCCAGCAGGGTCAGATGGTGACAGGCGTCCCAGCAGGGTAATGACAGGTGTCCCAGCAGGGTCAGGTTGTAACAGGTGTCCCAGCAGGGTCAGATGGTGAGAGGTATCCCAGCAGGGTCAGATGGTAACAGGTGTCCCAGCAGGGTGGTAACAGGTATCCAAGCAGTGTCAGATGGTAACAGGTGTCCCCAGCAGGGTCAGGTGGTAACAGGTGTCCCAGCAGGGTCAGATGGTGAGAGGTGTCCCAGCAGGGTCAGTTGGTAACAGGTGTCCCAGCAGGGTGAGATGTTAACAGGTGTCCCAGCAGGGTGAGATGGTAACAGGTGTCCCAGCAGGGTCAGATGGTAACAGGTGTCCCAGCAGGTTCAGATGGTGACAGGTGTCCCAACAGGGTCAGATGGTAACAGGTGTCCCAGCAGGGTCAGATGGTAACAGGTGTCCCAACAGGGTCAGATGGTAACAGGTGTCCCAGCAGGGTGGTAACAGGTGTCCCAGCAGGGTCAGATGGTGACAGGTGTCCCAGCAGGGTGGTAACAGGTGTCCCAGCAGGGTGGTAACAGGTATCCCAGCAGGGTGGTAATAGGTGTCCCAGCAGGGTCAGATGGTGACAGGTGTCCCAGCAGGGTCAGATGGTAACAGGTGTCCCAGCAGGGTGGTAACAGGTGTCCCAGCAGGGTCAGATGGTGACAGGTGTCCCAGCAGGTTCAGATGGTAACAGGTGTCCCAGCAGGGTGGTAAAAGGTGTCCCAGCACGGTGGTAACAGGTGTCCCAGCAGGGTGGTGACAGGTGTCCCAGCAGGGTCAGATGGTAACAGGTGTCCAAGCAGGGTCAGATGGTAACAGGTGTCCCAGCAGGTTCAGATGGTAACAGGTGTCCCAGCATGTTCAGATGGTAACAGGTGTCCCAGCAGGTTCAGACGGTGAGAGGTGTCCCAGCAGGTTCAGATGGTGACAGGTGTCCCAGCAGGTTCAGATGGTTACAGGTGTCCCATTAGGGTCAGATGGTAACAGGTGTCCCAGCAGGTTCAGATGGTCACAGGTGTCCCAACAGGGTCAGATGGTAACAGGTGTCCCAGCAGGGTCAGATGGTAACAGGTGTCCCACCAGGGTCAGATGGTGACAGGTGTCCCAGCAGGGTCAGATGGTGACAGGTGTCCCAGCAGGGTGGTAACAGGTGTCCCAGCAGGGTGGTAACATGTGTCCCAGCAGGGTGGTGACAGGTGTCCCAGCAGGGTCAGGTGGTAACAGGTGTCCCAGCAGGGTCAGATAGTGACAGGTGACCCAGCAGGGTCAGATAGTGACAGGTGTCCCAGCAGGGTGATGACAGGTGTCCCAGCAGGGTCAGGGGGTAAAAGGTGTCCCAGCAGGGTCAGATGGTAACAGCTGTCCCAGCAGGGTTAGATAGTGACAGGTGTCCCAGCAGGGTCAGATGGTGACAGGCGTCCCAGCAGGGTAATGACAGGTGTCCCAGCAGGGTCAGGTTGTAACAGGTGTCCCAGCAGGGTCAGATGGTGAGAGGTATCCCAGCAGGGTCAGATGGTAACAGGTGTCCCAGCAGGGTGGTAACAGGTATCCAAGCAGTGTCAGATGGTAACAGGTGTCCCCAGCAGGGTCAGGTGGTAACAGGTGTCCCAGCAGGGTCAGATGGTGAGAGGTGTCCCAGCAGGGTCAGTTGGTAACAGGTGTCCCAGCAGGGTGAGATGTTAACAGGTGTCCCAGCAGGGTGAGATGGTAACAGGTGTCCCAGCAGGGTCAGATGGTAACAGGTGTCCCAGCAGGTTCAGATGGTGACAGGTGTCCCAACAGGGTCAGATGGTAACAGGTGTCCCAGCAGGGTCAGATGGTAACAGGTGTCCCAACAGGGTCAGATGGTAACAGGTGTCCCAGCAGGGTGGTAACAGGTGTCCCAGCAGGGTCAGATGGTGACAGGTGTCCCAGCAGGGTGGTAACAGGTGTCCCAGCAGGGTGGTAACAGGTATCCCAGCAGGGTGGTAATAGGTGTCCCAGCAGGGTCAGATGGTGACAGGTGTCCCAGCAGGGTCAGATGGTAACAGGTGTCCCAGCAGGGTGGTAACAGGTGTCCCAGCAGGGTCAGATGGTGACAGGTGTCCCAGCAGGTTCAGATGGTAACAGGTGTCCCAGCAGGGTGGTAAAAGGTGTCCCAGCACGGTGGTAACAGGTGTCCCAGCAGGGTGGTGACAGGTGTCCCAGCAGGGTCAGGTGGTAACAGGTGTCCCAGCAGGGTCAGATGGTGACAGGTGTCCCAGCAGGTTCAGATGGTAACAGGTGTCCCAGCAGGGTGGTGACAGGTGTCCCAGCAGGGTGGTAACAGGTGTCCAAGCAGGGTCAGATGGTAACAGGTGTCCCAGCAGGGTCAGGTGGTAACAGGTGTCCCACCAGGGTCAGATGGTGAGAGTTGTCCCAGCAGGGTCAGATGGTAACAGGTGTCCCAGCAGGGTGAAATGGTAACAGGTGTCCCAGCAGGGTGGTAACAGGTGTCCAAGCAGGGTCAGATGGTAACAGGTGTCCCAGCAGGTTCAGATGGTGAGAGATGTCCCAGCAGGGTCAGGTGGTAACAGGTGTCCCACCAGGGTCAGATGGTGAGAGTTGTCCCAGCAGGGTCAGATGGTAACAGGTGTCCAACAAGGGTGAAATGGTAACAGGTGTCCCAGCAGGGTGGTATCAGGTGTCCAAGCAGGGTCAGATGGTAACAGGTGTCCCAGCAGGGTCAGGTGGTAACAGGTGTCCCAGCAGGGTCAGATGGTGAGAGGTGTCCCTGCAGGGTCAGATGGTAACAGGTGTCCCAGCAGGGTGAGATGATAACAGGTGTCCCAGCAGGGTGAGATGTTAACAGGTGTCCCAGCAGGGTGAGATGGTAACAGGTGTCCCAGCAGGGTCAGATGGTAAAAGGTGTCCCAGCAGGGTCAGATGGTAACAGGTGTCCCAGCAGGGTCAGATGGTGACAGGTGTCCCAGCAGGGTGGTGACAGGTGTCCCAGCAGGGTGAGATGATAACAGGTGTCCCAGCAGGGTGAGATGTTAACAGGTGTCCCAGCAGGGTGAGATGGTAACAGGTGTCCCAGCAGGGTCAGATGGTAACAGGTGTCCCAGCAGGTTCAGATGGTGACAGGTGTCCCAACAGGGTCAGATGGTAACAGGTGTCCCAGCAGGGTCAGATGGTAACAGGTGTCCCAACAGGGTCAGATGGTAACAGGTGTCCCAGCAGGGTGGTAACAGGTGTCCCAGCAGGGTCAGATGGTGACAGGTGTCCCAGCAGGGTGGTAACAGGTGTCCCAGCAGGGTGGTAACAGGTATCCCAGCAGGGTGGTAATAGGTGTCCCAGCAGGGTCAGATGGTGACAGGTGTCCCAGCAGGGTCAGATGGTAACAGGTGTCCCAGCAGGGTGGTAACAGGTGTCCCAGCAGGGTCAGATGGTGACAGGTGTCCCAGCAGGTTCAGATGGTAACAGGTGTCCCAGCAGGGTGGTAAAAGGTGTCCCAGCACGGTGGTAACAGGTGTCCCAGCAGGGTGGTAACAGGTGTCCCAGCAGGGTCAGATGGTGACAGGTGTCTCAGCAGGTTCAGATGGTGACAGGTGTCCCAGCAGGGTCAGATGGTGACAGGTGTCCCAGCAGGGTCAGATGGTGACAGGTGTCCCAGCAGGGTCAGATGGTGACAGGTGTCCCAGCAGGGTCAGATGGTAACAGGTGTCCCAGCAGGGTCAGATGGTGACAGGTGTCCCAGCAGGGTCAGATGGTGACAGGTGTCCCAGCAGGGTCAGATGGTAACAGGTGTCCCAGCAGGGTCAGATGGTAACAGGTGTCCCAGCAGGGTCAGATGTTAACAGGTGTCCCAGCAGGGTCAGATGGTAACAGGTGTCCCAGCAGGTTCAGATGGTGACAGGTGTCCCAGCAGGTTCAGATGGTAACAGGTTTCCCAGCAGGGTGGTAACAGGTTTCCCAGCAGGGTGGTAACAGGTGTCCCAGCAGGGTGGTAACAGGTGTCCCAACAGGGTCAGATGGTAACAGGTGTCCCAGCAGGTTCAGATGGTAACAGGTGTCCCAGCAGGGTCAGATGGTAACAGGTGTCCCAGCAGGGTCAGATGGTAACAGGTATCCCAGCAGGGTCAGATGGTAACAGGTGTCCCAGCAGGGTCAGATGGTCACAGGTGTCCCAACAGGGTCAGATGGTAACAGGTGTCCCAGCAGGGTCAGATGGTAACAGGTGTCCCAGCAGGGTCAGATGGTAACAGGTGTCCCAGCAGGGTCAGATGGTAACAGGTGTCCCAGCAGGGTCAGATGGTAACAGGTGTCCCAGCAGGTTCAGATGGTGACAGGTGTCCCAGCAGGGTCAGATGGTAACAGGTGTCCCAGCAGGGTCAGATGGTAACTGGTGTCCCAGCAGGGTCAGATGGTGACAGGTGTCCCAGCTGGGTCAGATGGTGACAGGTGTCCCAGCAGGGTCAGATGGTAACAGGTGTCCCAGCAGGGTCAGATGGTAACAGGTGTCCCAGCAGGGTCAGATGGTAACAGGTGTCCCAGCAGGGTCAGATGGTCACAGGTGTCGCAACAGGGTCAGATGGTAACAGGTGTCCCAGCAGGGTCAGATGGTAACAGGTGTCCCAGCAGCGTCAGATGGTAACAGGTGTCCCAGCAGGGTCAGATGGTAACAGGTGTCCCAGCAGGTTCAGATAGTGACAGGTGTCCCAACAGGGTCAGATGGTAACAGGTGTCCCAGCAGGGTCAGATGGTAACAGGTGTCCCAACAGGGTCAGATGGTAACAGGTGTCCCAGCAGGGTCAGATGGTAACAGGTGTCCAAGCAGGGTCAGATGGTAACAGGTGTCCCAGCAGGTTCAGATGGTAACAGGTGTCCCAGCAGGTTCAGATGGTAACAGGTGTCCCAGCAGGTTCAGATGGTGACAGGTGTCCCAGCAGGTTCAGATGGTGACAGGTGTCCCAGCAGGTTCAGATGGTTACAGGTGTCCCAGCAGGGTCAGATGGTAACAGGTGTCCCAGCAGGTTCAGATGGTCACAGGTGTCCCAACAGGGTCAGATGGTAACAGGTGTCCCAGCAGGGTCAGATGGTAACAGGTGTCCCACCAGGGTCAGATGGTGACAGGTGTCCCAGCAGGGTCAGATGGTGACAGGTGTCCCAGCAGGGTGGTAACAGGTGTCCCAGCAGGGTGGTAACAGGTGTCCCAGCAGGGTGGTAACATGTGTCCCAGCAGGGTGGTGACAGGTGTCCCAGCAGGGTCAGGTGGTAACAGGTGTCCCAGCAGGGTCAGATAGTGACAGGTGACCCAGCAGGGTCAGATAGTGACAGGTGTCCCAGCAGGGTGATGACAGGTGTCCCAGCAGGGTCAGGGGGTAAAAGGTGTCCCAGCAGGGTCATATGGTAACAGCTGTCCCAGCAGGGTTAGATAGTGACAGGTGTCCCAGCAGGGTCAGATGGTGACAGGCGTCCCAGCAGGGTAATGACAGGTGTCCCAGCAGGGTCAGGTGGTAACAGGTGTCCCAGCAGGGTCAGATGGTGAGAGGTATCCCAGCAGGGTCAGATGGTAACAGGTGTCCCAGCAGGGTGGTAACAGGTATCCAAGCAGTGTCAGATGGTAACAGGTGTCCCCAGCAGGGTCAGGTGGTAACAGGTGTCCCAGCAGGGTCAGATGGTGAGAGGTGTCCCAGCAGGGTCAGTTGGTAACAGGTGTCCCAGCAGGGTGAGATGGTAACAGGTGTCCCAGCAGGGTCAGATGGTGAGAGGTGTCCCAGCAGGGTCAGATGGTGACAGGTGTCCCAGCAGGGTGGTGACAGGTGTCCCAGCAGGGTCAGATGGTGACAGGTGTCCCTGCAGGGTGGTGAAAGGTGTCCCAGCAGGGTGGTGACAGGTGTCCCAGCAGGGTCAGATGGTAACAGGTATCCCAGCAGAGTCAAATGGTAACAGGTGTCCCAGCAGGGTGGTGACAGGTGTCCCAGCAGGGTCAGGCGGTAACAGGTGTCCCAGCAGGGTCAGATGGTGACAAGTGTCCCAGCAGGTTCAGATGGTAACAGGTGTCCCAGCAGGGTGGTGACAGGTGTCCCAGCAGGGTGGTAACAGGTGTCCAAGCAGGGTCAGATGGTAACAGGTGTCCCACCAGGGTGGTGACAGGTGTCCCAGCAGGGTGGTAACAGGTGTCCAAGCAGGGTCAGATGGTAACAGGTGTCCCAGCAGGGTCAGGTGGTAACAGGTGTCCCAGCAGGGTCAGGTGGTAACAGGTGTCCCACCAGGGTCAGATGGTGAGAGTTGTCCCAGCAGGGTCAGATGGTAACAGGTGTCCCAGCAGGGTGAAATGGTAACAGGTGTCCCAGCAGGGTGGTAACAGGTGTCCAAGCAGGGTCAGATGGTAACAGGTGTCCCAGCAGGGTCAGGTGGTAACAGGTGTCCCAGCAGGGTCAGATGGTGAGAGGTGTCCCAGCAGGGTCAGGTGGTAACAGGTGTCCCACCAGGGTCAGATGGTGAGAGTTGTCCCAGCAGGGTCAGATGGTAACAGGTGTCCCAGCAGGGTGAAATGGTAACAGGTGTCCCAGCAGGGTGGTATCAGGTGTCCAAGCAGGGTCAGATGGTAACAGGTGTCCCAGCAGGGTCAGGTGGTAACAGGTGTCCCAGCAGGGTCAGATGGTGAGAGGTGTCCCAGCAGGGTGAGATGATAACAGGTGTCCCAGCAGGGTGAGATGATAACAGGTGTCCCAGCAGGGTGAGATGTTAACAGGTGTCCCAGCAGGGTGAGATGGTAACAGGTGTCCCAGCAGGGTCAGATGGTGAAAGGTGTCCCAGCAGGGTCAGATGGTAACAGGTGTCCCAGCAGGGTCAGATGGTGACAGGTGTCCCAGCAGGGTGGTGACAGGTGTCCCAGCAGGGTGGTGACAGGTGTCCCAGCAGGATCAGATGGTGACAGATGTCCCAGCAGGGTCAGATGGTGACAGGTGTCCCAGCAGGGTGGTGACAGGTGTCCCAGCAGGGTCAGATGGTGACAGGTGTCCCTGCAGGGTGGTGAAAGGTGTCCCAGCAGGGTGGTGACAGGTGTCCCAGCAGGGTCAGATGGTAACAGGTATCCCAGCAGAGTCAAATGGTAACAGGTGTCCCAGCAGGGTGGTGACAGGTGTCCCAGCAGGGTCAGGCGGTAACAGGTGTCCCAGCAGGGTCAGATGGTGACAGGTGTCCCAGCAGGTTCAGATGGTAACAGGTGTCCCAGCAGGGTGGTGACAGGTGTCCCAGCAGGGTGGTAACAGGTGTCCAAGCAGGGTCAGATGGTAACAGGTGTCCCAGCAGGGTCAGGTGGTAACAGGTGTCCCAGCAGGGTCAGGTGGTAACAGGTGTCCCACCAGGGTCAGATGGTGAGAGTTGTCCCAGCAGGGTCAGATGGTAACAGGTGTCCCAGCAGGGTGAAATGGTAACAGGTGTCCCAGCAGGGTGGTAACAGGTGTCCAAGCAGGGTCAGATGGTAACAGGTGTCCCAGCAGGGTCAGGTGGTAACAGGTGTCCCAGCAGGGTCAGATGGTGAGAGGTGTCCCAGCAGGGTCAGGTGGTAACAGGTGTCCCACCAGGGTCAGATGGTGAGAGTTGTCCCAGCAGGGTCAGATGGTAACAGGTGTCCCAGCAGGGTGAAATGGTAACAGGTGTCCCAGCAGGGTGGTATCAGGTGTCCAAGCAGGGTCAGATGGTAACAGGTGTCCCAGCAGGGTCAGGTGGTAACAGGTGTCCCAGCAGGGTCAGATGGTGAGAGGTGTCCCAGCAGGGTCAGATGGTAACAGGTGTCCCAGCAGGGTGAGATGATAGCAGGTGTCCCAGCAGGGTGAGATGTTAACAGGTGTCCCAGCAGGGTGAGATGGTAACAGGTGTCCCAGCAGGGTCAGATGGTGAAAGGTGTCCCAGCAGGGTCAGATGGTAACAGGTGTCCCAGCAGGGTCAGATGGTGACAGGTGTCCCAGCAGGGTGGTGACAGGTGTCCCAGCAGGGTGGTGACAGGTGTCCCAGCAGGATCAGATGGTGACAGATGTCCCAGCAGGGTCAGACGGTGACAGGTGTCCCAGCAGGGTGGTGACAGGTGTCCCAGCAGGGTCAAATGGTAACAGGTGTCCCAGCAGGGTCAGATGGTGACAGGTGTCCCAGCAGGGTGGTAACAGGTGTCCCAGCAGGGTGGTAACAGGTGTCCCAGCAGGGCCAGATGGTGACAGGTGTCCCAGCAGGGTCAGATGGTGACAGGTGTCCCAGCAGGGTCAGATGGTAACAGGTATCCCAGCAGGGTCAGATGGTGACAGGTGTCCCAGCAGGGTCAGATGGTGACAGGTGTCCCAGCAGGGTCAGATGGTAACAGGTGTCCCAGCAGGGTCAGATGGTAACAGGTGTCCCAGCAGGGTCAGATGTTAACAGGTGTCCCAGCAGGGTCAGATGGTAACAGGTGTCCCAGCAGGTTCAGATGGTGACAGGTGTCCCAGCAGGTTCAGATGGTAACAGGTTTCCCAGCAGGGTGGTAACAGGTGTCCCAGCAGGGTGGTAACAGGTGTCCCAACAGGGTCAGATGGTAACAGGTGTCCCAGCAGGTTCAGATGGTAACAGGTGTCCCAGCAGGGTCAGATGGTAAAAGGTGTCCCAGCAGGGTCAGATGGTAACAGGTGTCCCAGCAGGGTCAGATGGTAACAGGTGTCCCAGCAGGGTCAGATGGTGACAGGTGTCCCAGCAGGGTCAGATGGTGACAGGTGTCCCAGCAGGGTCAGATGGTAACAGGTGTCCCAGCAGGGTCAGATGGTAACAGGTGTCCCAGCAGGGTCAGATGGTAACAGGTGTCCCAGCAGGGTCAGATGGTCACAGGTGTCCCAACAGGGTCAGATGGTAACAGGTGTCCCAGCAGGGTCAGATGGTAACAGGTGTCCCAGCAGGGTCAGATGGTAACAGGTGTCCCAGCAGGGTCAGATGGTAACAGGTGTCCCAGCAGGTTCAGATGGTGACAGGTGTCCCAACAGGGTAAGATGGTAACAGGTGTCCCAGCAGGGTCAGATGGTGACAGGTGTCCCAGCAGGGTCAGATGGTGACAGGTGTCCCAGCAGGGTCAGATGGTGACAGGTGTCCCAGCAGGGTCAGATGGTAACAGGTGTCCCAGCAGGGTCAGATGGTGACAGGTGTCCCAGCAGGGTCAGATGGTGACAGGTGTCCCAGCAGGGTCAGGTGGTAACAGGTGTCCCAGCAGGGTCAGATGGTGAGAGGTGTCCCAGCAGGGTCAGATGGTAACAGGTGTCCCAGCAGGGTGAGATGATAACAGGTGTCCCAGCAGGGTGAGATGTTAACAGGTGTCCCAGCAGGGTGAGATGGTAACAGGTGTCCCAGCAGGGTCAGATGGTGAAAGGTGTCCCAGCAGGGTCAGATGGTAACAGGTGTCCCAGCAGGGTCAGATGGTAACAGGTGTCCCAGCAGGGTCAGATGGTAACAGGTGTCCCAGCAGGTTCAGATGGTGACAGGTGTCCCAACAGGGTCAGATGGTAACAGGTGTCCCAGCAGGGTCAGATGGTGACAGGTGTCCCAGCAGGGTCAGATGGTGACAGGTGTCCCAGCAGGGTCAGATGGTAACAGGTGTCCCAGCAGGGTCAGATGGTAACAGGTGTCCCAGCAGGGTCAGATGGTAACAGGTGTCCCAGCAGGGTCAGATGGTCACAGGTGTCCCAACAGGGTCAGATGGTAACAGGTGTCCCAGCAGGGTCAGATGGTAACAGGTGTCCCAGCAGGGTCAGATGGTAACAGGTGTCCCAGCAGGGTCAGATGGTAACAGGTGTCCCAGCAGGTTCAGATGGTAACAGGTGTCCCAGCAGGGTCAGATGGTGACAGGTGTCCCAGCAGGGTCAGATGGTGACAGGTGTCCCAGCAGGGTCAGATGGTAACAGGTGTCCCAGCAGGGTCAGATGGTAACAGGTGTCCCAGCAGGGTCAGATGTTAACAGGTGTTCCAGCAGGGTCAGATGGTAACAGGTGTCCCAGCAGGTTCAGATGGTGACAGGTGTCCCAGCAGGTTCAGATGGTAACAGGTTTCCCAGCAGGGTGGTAACAGGTGTCCCAGCAGGGTGGTAACAGGTGTCCCAGCAGGGTGGTAACAGGTGTCCCAACAGGGTCAGATGGTAACAGGTGTCCCGCAGGTTCAGATGGTAACAGGTGTCCCAGCAGGGTCAGATGGTAACAGGTGTCCCAGCAGGGTCAGATGGTAACAGGTGTCCCAGCAGGGTCAGATGGTAACAGGTGTCCCAGCAGGGTCAGATGGTGACAGGTGTCCCAGCTGGGTCAGATGGTGACAGGTGTCCCAGCAGGGTCAGATGTTAACAGGTGTCCCAGCAGGGTCAGATGGTGAGAGGTGTCCCAGCAGGGTCAGTTGGTAACAGGTGTCCCAGCAGGGTGAGATGGTAACAGGTGTCCCAGCAGGGTCGGATGGTGAGAGGTGTCCCTGCAGGGTGGTGAAAGGTGTCCCAGCAGGGTGGTGACAGGTGTCCCAGCAGGTTCAGATGGTAACAGGTGTCCCAGCAGGTTCAGATGGTCACAGGTGTCCCAACAGGGTCAGATGGTAACAGGTGTCCCAGCAGGGTCAGATGGTAACAGGTGTCCCAGCAGGGTCAGATGGTGACAGGTGTCCCAGCAGGGTCAGATGGTGACAGGTGTCCCAGCAGGGTGGTAACAGGTGTCCCAGCAGGGTGGTGACAGGTGTCCCAGCAGGGTCAGGTGGTCACAGGTGTCCCAACAGGGTCAGATGGTAACAGGTGTCCCAGCAGGGTCAGATGGTAACAGGTGTCCCAGCAGGGTCAGATGGTAACAGGTGTCCCAGCAGGGTCAGATGGTAACAGGTGTCCCAGCAGTTTCAGATGGTGACAGGTGTCCCAACAGGGTGGTAACAGGTGTCCCAGCAGGGTGGTAACAGGTGTCCCAGCAGGGTGGTGACAGGTGTCCCAGCAGGGTCAGGTGGTAACAGGTGTCCCAGCAGGGTCAGATAGTGACAGGTGACCCAGCAGGGTCAGATAGTGACAGGTGTCCCAGCAGGGTGATGACAGGTGTCCCAGCAGGGTCAGGTGGTAAAAGGTGTCCCAGCAGGGTCAGATGGTAACAGCTGTCCCAGCAGGGTTAGATAGTGACAGGTGTCCCAGCAGGGTCAGATGGTGACAGGCGTCCCGGCAGGGTCAGATGGTGACAGGTGTCCCAGCAGGGTCAGATGGTGACAGGTGTCCCAGCAGGGTGGTAACAGGTGTCCCAGCAGGGTGGTAACAGGTGTCCCAGCAGGGTCAGGTGGTAACAGGTGTCCCAGCAGGGTCAGATAGTGACAGGTGACCCAGCAGGGTCAGATAGTGACAGGTGTCCCAGCAGGGTGATGACAGGTGTCCCAGCAGGGTCAGGTGGTAAAAGGTGTCCCAGCAGGGTCAGATGGTAACAGGTGTCCCAGCAGGGTCAGATGGTAACAGGTGTCCCAGCAGGGTCAGATGGTAACAGCTGTCCCAGCAGGGTCAGATGGTGACAGGCGTCCCAGCAGGGTAATGACAGGTGTCCCAGCAGGGTAAGGTGGTAACAGGTGTCCCAGCAGGGTCAGATGGTGAGAGGTATCCCAGCAGGGTCAGATGGTAACAGGTGTCCCAGCAGGTTGGTAACAGGTGTCCCAACAGGGTCAGATGGTAACAGGTGTCCCAGCAGGGTCAGATGGTGACAGGTGTCCCAGCAGGGTCAGATGGTGACAGGTGTCCCAGCAGGGTCAGATGGTAACAGGTGTCCCAGCAGGGTCAGATGGTAACAGGTGTCCCAGCAGGGTCAGATGGTAACAGGTGTCCCAGCAGGGTCAGATGGTCACAGGTGTCCCAACAGGGTCAGATGGTAACAGGTGTCCCAGCAGGGTCAGATGGTAACAGGTGTCCCAGCAGGGTCAGATGGTAACAGGTGTCCCAGCAGGGTCAGATGGTAACAGGTGTCCCAGCAGGTTCAGATGGTAACAGGTGTCCCAGCAGGGTCAGATGGTGACAGGTGTCCCAGCAGGGTCAGATGGTGACAGGTGTCCCAGCAGGGTCAGATGGTAACAGGTGTCCCAGCAGGGTCAGATGGTAACAGGTGTCCCAGCAGGGTCAGATGTTAACAGGTGTTCCAGCAGGGTCAGATGGTAACAGGTGTCCCAGCAGGTTCAGATGGTGACAGGTGTCCCAGCAGGTTCAGATGGTAACAGGTTTCCCAGCAGGGTGGTAACAGGTGTCCCAGCAGGGTGGTAACAGGTGTCCCAGCAGGGTGGTAACAGGTGTCCCAACAGGGTCAGATGGTAACAGGTGTCCCAGCAGGTTCAGATGGTAACAGGTGTCCCAGCAGGGTCAGATGGTAACAGGTGTCCCAGCAGGGTCAGATGGTAACAGGTGTCCCAGCAGGGTCAGATGGTAACAGGTGTCCCAGCAGGGTCAGATGGTGACAGGTGTCCCAGCTGGGTCAGATGGTGACAGGTGTCCCAGCAGGGTCAGATGTTAACAGGTGTCCCAGCAGGGTCAGATGGTGAGAGGTGTCCCAGCAGGGTCAGTTGGTAACAGGTGTCCCAGCAGGGTGAGATGGTAACAGGTGTCCCAGCAGGGTCGGATGGTGAGAGGTGTCCCTGCAGGGTGGTGAAAGGTGTCCCAGCAGGGTGGTGACAGGTGTCCCAGCAGGTTCAGATGGTAACAGGTGTCCCAGCAGGTTCAGATGGTCACAGGTGTCCCAACAGGGTCAGATGGTAACAGGTGTCCCAGCAGGGTCAGATGGTAACAGGTGTCCCAGCAGGGTCAGATGGTGACAGGTGTCCCAGCAGGGTCAGATGGTGACAGGTGTCCCAGCAGGGTGGTAACAGGTGTCCCAGCAGGGTGGTGACAGGTGTCCCAGCAGGGTCAGGTGGTCACAGGTGTCCCAACAGGGTCAGATGGTAACAGGTGTCCAAGCAGGGTCAGATGGTAACAGGTGTCCCAGCAGGGTCAGATGGTAACAGGTGTCCCAGCAGGGTCAGATGGTAACAGGTGTCCCAGCAGTTTCAGATGGTGACAGGTGTCCCAACAGGGTGGTAACAGGTGTCCCAGCAGGGTGGTAACAGGTGTCCCAGCAGGGTGGTGACAGGTGTCCCAGCAGGGTCAGGTGGTAACAGGTGTCCCAGCAGGGTCAGATAGTGACAGGTAACCCAGCAGGGTCAGATAGTGACAGGTGTCCCAGCAGGGTGATGACAGGTGTCCCAGCAGGGTCAGGTGGTAAAGGTGTCCCAGCAGGGTCAGATGGTAACAGCTGTCCCAGCAGGGTTAGATAGTGACAGGTGTCCCAGCAGGGTCAGATGGTGACAGGCGTCCCGGCAGGGTCAGATGGTGACAGGTGTCCCAGCAGGGTCAGATGGTGACAGGTGTCCCAGCAGGGTGGTAACAGGTGTCCCAGCAGGGTGGTAACAGGTGTCCCAGCAGGGTCAGGTGGTAACAGGTGTCCCAGCAGGGTCAGATAGTGACAGGTGACCCAGCAGGGTCAGATAGTGACAGGTGTCCCAGCAGGGTGATGACAGGTGTCCCAGCAGGGTCAGGTGGTAAAAGGTGTCCCAGCAGGGTCAGATGGTAACAGGTGTCCCAGCAGGGTCAGATGGTAACAGGTGTCCCAGCAGGGTCAGATGGTAACAGCTGTCCCAGCAGGGTCAGATGGTGACAGGCGTCCCAGCAGGGTAATGACAGGTGTCCCAGCAGGGTAAGGTGGTAACAGGTGTCCCAGCAGGGTCAGATGGTGAGAGGTATCCCAGCAGGGTCAGATGGTAACAGGTGTCCCAGCAGGTTGGTAACAGGTGTCCAAGCAGCGTCAGATGGTAACAGGTGTCCCCAGCAGGGTCAGGTGGTAACAGGTGTCCCAGCAGGGTCAGATGGTGAGAGGTGTCCCAGCAGGGTCAGTTGGTAACAGGTGTCCCAGCAGGGTGAGATGGTAACAGGTGTCCCAGCAGGGTCAGATGGTGAGAGGTGTCCCAGCAGGGTCAGATGGTGACAGGTGTCCCAGCAGGGTGGTGACAGGTGTCCCAGCAGGGTCAGATGGTGACAGGTGTCCCTGCAGGGTGGTGAAAGGTGTCCCAGCAGGGTGGTGACAGGTGTCCCAGCAGGGTCAGATGGTAACAGGTGTCCCAGCAGAGTCAAATGGTAACAGGTGTCCCAGCAGGGTGGTGACAGGTGTCCCAGCAGGGTCAGGTGGTAACAGGTGTCCCAGCAGGTTCAGATGGTAACAGGTGTCCCAGCAGGGTGGTGACAGGTGTCCCAGCAGGGTGGTAACAGGTATCCAAGCAGGGTCAGATGGTAACAGGTGTCCCAGCAGGGTCAGGTGGTAACAGGTGTCCCAGCAGGGTCAGGTGGTAACAGGTGTCCCACCAGGGTCAGATGGTGAGAGTTGTCCCAGCAGGGTCAGATGGTAACAGGTGTCCCAGCAGGGTGAAATGGTAACAGGTGTCCCAGCAGGGTGGTAACAGGTGTCCAAGCAGGGTCAGATGGTAACAGGTGTCCCAGCAGGGTCAGGTGGTAACAGGTTTCCCAGCAGGGTCAGATGGTGAGAGGTGTCCCAGCAGGGTCAGGTGGTAACAGGTGTCCCACCAGGTTCAGATGGTGAGAGTTGTCCCAGCAGGGTCAGATGGTAACAGGTGTCCCAGCAGGGTGAAATGGTAACAGGTGTCCCAGCAGGGTGGTAACAGGTGTCCAAGCAGGGTCAGATGGTAACAGGTGTCCCAGCAGGGTCAGTTGGTAACAGGTGTCCCAGCAGGGTCAGATGGTGAGAGGTGTCCCAGCAGGGTCAGATGGTAACAGGTGTCCCAGCAGGGTGAGATGATAACAGGTGTCCCAGCAGGGTGAGATGTTAACAGGTGTCCCAGCAGGGTGAGATGGTAACAGGTGTCCCAGCAGGGTCAGATGGTGAAAGGTGTCCCAGCAGGGTCAGATGGTAACAGGTGTCCCAGCAGGGTCAGATGGTGACAGGTGTCCCAGCAGGGTGGTGACAGGTGTCCCAGCAGGATCAGATGGTGACAGATGTCCCAGCAGGGTCAGATGGTGACAGGTGTCCCAGCAGGGTGGTGACAGGTGTCCCAGCAGGGTGGTGACAGGTGTCCCAGCAGGGTCAGATGGTAACAGGTGTCCCAGCAGGGTCAAATGGTAACAGGTGTCCCAGCAGGGTCAGATGGTGACAGGTGTCCCAGCAGGGTGGTAACAGGTGTCCCAGCAGGGTGGTAACAGGTGTCCCAGCAGGGTCAGATGGTGACAGGTGTCCCAGCAGGGTCAGATGGTAACAGGTGTCCCGGCAGGGTCAGATGGTGACAGGTGTCCCAGCAGGGTGGTGATAGGTATCCCGGCAGGATCAGATGGTGACAGGTGTCCCAGCAGGGTGGTAACAGGTGTCCCAACAGGGTCAGATGGTAACAGGTGTCCCAACAGGGTCAGATGGTAACAGGTGTCCCAGCAGGGTCAGATGGTAACAGGTGTCCCAGCAGGTTCAGATGGTTACAGGTGTCCCAGCAGGTTCAGATGGTGACAGGTGTCCCAGCAGGGTGGTAACAGGTGTCCCAGCAGGGTGGTAACAGGTGTCCCAGCAGGGTCAGATGGTAACAGGTGTCCCAGCAGGTTCAGATGGTAACAGGTGTCCCAGCAGGTTCAGATGGTAACAGGTGTCCCAGCAGGGTCAGATGGTGACAGGTGTCCCAGCAGGGTGGTGACAGGTGTCCCAGCAGGATCAGATGGTGACAGATGTCCCAGCAGGGTCAGATGGTGACAGGTGTCCCAGCAGGGTGGTGACAGGTGTCCCAGCAGGGTGGTGACAGGTGTCCCAGCAGGGTCAGATGGTAACAGGTGTCCCAGCAGGGTCAAATGGTAACAGGTGTCCCAGCAGGGTCAGATGGTGACAGGTGTCCCAGCAGGGTGGTAACAGGTGTCCCAGCAGGGTGGTAACAGGTGTCCCAGCAGGGTCAGATGGTGACAGGTGTCCCAGCAGGGTCAGATGGTAACAGGTGTCCCGGCAGGGTCAGATGGTGACAGGTGTCCCAGCAGGGTGGTGATAGGTATCCCGGCAGGATCAGATGGTGACAGGTGTCCCAGCAGGGTGGTAACAGGTGTCCCAACAGGGTCAGATGGTAACAGGTGTCCCAACAGGGTCAGATGGTAACAGGTGTCCCAGCAGGGTCAGATGGTAACAGGTGTCCCAGCAGGTTCAGATGGTTACAGGTGTCCCAGCAGGTTCAGATGGTGACAGGTGTCCCAGCAGGGTGGTAACAGGTGTCCCAGCAGGGTGGTAACAGGTGTCCCAGCAGGGTCAGATGGTAACAGGTGTCCCAGCAGGTTCAGATGGTAACAGGTGTCCCAGCAGGTTCAGATGGTGACAGGTGTCCCAGCAGGGTCAGATGTTAACAGGTGTCCCAGCAGGGTCAGATGGTAACAGGTGTCCCACCAGGGGCAAATGGTGACAGGTGTCCCAGCAGGGTCAGATGGTGACAGGTGTCCCAGCAGGGTGGTAACAGGTGTCCCAGTAGGTTCAGATGGTGACAGGTGTCCCAGCAGGGTCAAATGGTAACAGGTGTCCCAGCAGGTTCAGATGGTGACAGGTGTCCCGGCAGGGTCAGATGGTGACAGGTGTCCCAGCAGGGTGGTAACAGGTGTCCCAGCAGGTTCAGATGGTGACAGGTATCCCAGCAGGGTCAAATGGTAACAGGTGTCCCAGCAGGTTCAGAAGGTGACAAGTGTCCCAGCAAAGTACGTTCATCTCTAGGAGACCGAACGCGTCTCCTTCCTGAGCGGTATGACGGCTGCGTGGTCCCATGGTGTTTATACTTGCGTACTATTGTTTGTACAGATGAACGTGGTACCTTCAGGAAATTGCTCCCAAGGATGAACCAGACTTGTGGAGGTCTACAATTATTTTTCTGAGGTCTTGGCTGATTCTTTTGATTTTCCCATGATGTCAAGCAAAGAGGCACTGAGTTTGAAGGTAGGCCTTGAAATATATCTACTGGTACCCCTCCAATTGACTCATATGATGTCAATTAGCCTATCAGAAGCTTCTAAAGCTATGACATCATTTTCTGGAATTTTCCAAGCTGTTTAAAGGCACAGTCAACTTATATAAACTTCTGCCCCACTGGAATTGTGATACAGTGAATTGTAAGTGAAATAATCTGTCTGTAAACAGTTGTTGGAAAAATGACTTGTGTTATGCACAAAGTAGATGTCCTAACCGACTTGCCAAAACTATAGTTTATTAACAAGAAATATGTGGAGTGGTTGAAAAACGAGTTTTAAAGACTCCAACCTAAGTGTATGTAAACTTCCAACTTCAACTGTGTATATATATATACATATATATATTATCTATGCATCGTCACTTTACAAATTACCCTCGAATAACCTCTACCCCGCACATTGACTCTGTACCGGTACCCCCTGTATATAGCCAAGTCAATGTGGAGGCAGTATACAGGGGGTACCTGTACCGAGTCAATGTGAAGGCTATATACAGGGGGGTACCGGTACAGAGCCAATGTGGAGGCTATATACAGAGGGTACCGGTACAGAGTCAATGTGGAGGCTATATACAGGGGGGTACCGGTACAGAGCCAATGTGGAGGCTATATACAGAGGGTACCGGTACAGAGTCAATATGGAGGCTATATACAGGGGGTACCGGTACAGAGTCAATGTGCGGGGTAAGTTATTCGAGGTAATTTGTAAAGTGACTATGCATAGATAATAAGCAGCAAGTAGGAGCAGTGGAAAAATGTATATAGTTGTTCAGCAGTCTTATTGGGGGCTGTTAAGCTTTTAAGGAGCCTTTGGACCTAGACTTTTCAAATCAAATCACATTTGATTTGTCACATACACATGGTTAGCAGATGTTAATGTGAGTGTAGCGAAATGCTTGTGCTTCTAGTTCTGACAATGCAGTAATAACGAACAAGTAATCTAACTAACAATTTGACAACAATTACCTTATACACAGTGTAAAGGGATAAAGAATATGTACATATAAATATATGGATGAGCGATGGCCGACCGGCATAGGCAAGATACAGTAGATGGTATAGAGTACAGTAGATACATATGAGATGAGTATGTAAACAGTAGATACAGTGGGGAGAACAAGTATTTGCCGATTTTGCAGGTTTTCCTACTTACAAAGCATGTAGAGGTCTGTCATTTTTATCATAAGTACACTTCAACTGTGAGAGACAGAATCTAAAACAAAAATCCAGAAAAGTCCGTATTGCCCAGCGACAGCCCCGAAACCTGAAGGATCTGGAGAAGATCTGTATGGAGGACTGGGCCAAAATCCCTGCTGTAGTGTGTGCAAACCTGGTCAAGAACTACAGGAAACGTATGATCTCTGTAATTACAAACAAATGTTTCTGTACCAAATATTAAGTTCTGCTTTTCTGATGTATCAAATACTTATGTCATGCAATAAAATGCAAATTAATTACTTAAAAATCATACAATGTGATTTTCTGGATTTTTGTTTTAGATTCCGTTACAGACCTCTGCTTTGTAAGTAGGAAAACCTGCAACATCTCCCCACTGTACATATGAGATGAGTAATGTTGTCACGCCCTGACGTTAGAGAGCCGTTTTATTTCTCTATTTGGTTAGGTCAGGGTGTGATTTGGGGTGGGCATGCTATGTTATCTATTTCTTTGTTTTTGGCCGAGTATGGTTCCCAATCAGAGGCAGCTGTCTATCGTTGTCTTTGATTGGGGATCATACTTGGGCAGCCTTTTTCCCATCTTCAGTTGTGAGATCTTGTCTTTGTTTGTTGCATGGGTTGCTAAGCTTTCCTAAGCTTTTCGTTCGTTGAGTTGTTTTTTTGTATTTTTGGTGAACATTTAATATATTAAAGATGCACGCTGCACCTTGGTCTCATTAGAACGATGGACGTAACAAATGTAGGGTATGTACACACTATATAAAGTGTTCGCTAGTTCGCCACTTGGCGCTCCGGTACCGCTTTGCCATGCTGTAGCAGAGAAAACAGTCTATGAACAGGGTGACTGGAGTCTCTGACAAAGTTTTGGGCCTTCCTCTGACACCGCCTAGTTTATAGGTCCTGGATGTCAGTAAGCTTTGCCCCAGTGATGTACTGGGCCGTACGCACTACCCTCTGTAGCTCCTTTTTCTTGAGGATCTGGGGACCCATGCTAAATCTGGGGACCCATGCAAAATCTGGGGACCCATGCCAAATCTGGGGACCCATGCCAAATCTTCTCAGTTTCCTGAGGGGGAATAGGTGTTGTCGTAACATCTTCATGATATGTATTCGTCTGCATGTTTTCACCGCCTTTGAGCCAGTGGATTACTGAACAAAACGCACCAACAAACTGAGTTTTTGAGACGTAAAGAGGGACTTTATCGAACATTTTTTGTGTAACAGGGAGTCTTGTTAGTGCAGCCATATGAAGATCATCAAAGGGAAGTGATTAATTTGATATTATTTATGACCTTCGTGACTCCTCTACTTGGCTGGAAAATGGCTGACACAGTGTCTGGATTAACAAGAAGTTCATCTTTAACCCGATGTTGACAGTTGTATATTTTATGTTTATTTGGATTATTTCTGTATTTTGAATTTGACCGGATGTTGACCAGGTGGGACGTCCCATAAGAAGATATACCTGCTGGAGCGCGTGCTACGGGTGGGTGTTAAGGTGACCAGTGAGCTGAGATAAGGCAGAGCTTTACCTAGCATAGACTTATAGATGACCTGGAGCCAGTGGGTCTGGCGACGAATATGTAGCGAGGGCCAGCCGACTAGAGCATACAGGTCGCAGTGGTGAGTGGTATAAGGGGCTTTGGTAACAAAACGGATGGCACTGTGATAGATTGCATCCAGTTTGCTGAAGCTATTGCGTAGATGTCATCGGCAGGATAGTCAGTTTTACGAGGGTAAGTTTGGCGGTGTGAGTGAAGGAGGAGGCCTTTTGCAATTCTAGATTTGATTTTAGATTGGAGATGTTTAATGTGAGTCTGGAAGGAGAGTTTACAGTCTAACCAGACACCTAGGTATTTGTAGTTGTCCACATATTCTAGGTCAGAACCGTCCAGGATAGTGATGCTAGTCGGGTGGGAGGGTGCGGGCTGCGATCGGTTGAAAAGCATGCATTTAGTTTTACTAGCGTTTAAGGGCAGTTGGAGGCCACGGAAGGAGAGTTGTATGGCATTGAAGCTCGTTTGGAGATTAGTTAACACAGTATCCAAAGAAGGGCCAGAAGTATACAGAATGGTGTCGTCTGCATGGAGGTGGATCAGAGAATCACCAGCAGCAAGAGCGACCTCATTGATGTATACAGAGAAGAGAGTCCGCCCAAGAATTGACTGCCAGAGACTGCATCCAATTTGCTGGGTAGAGTGTTGGAGGCTATTTTGTAGATGACATCGCTGAAGTCAAGGATCAGTAGGATAGTCAGTTTTATGAGGGTATGTTTGGCAGCATGAGTGAAGGATGCTTTGTTGCGAAATAGGAAGCTGATTCTAGATTTAATTTTGGATTGGAGATGCTTAATGTGAGTCTGGAAGGAGAGTTTACAGTCTAACCAGACACCCAGGTATTTGTAGTTGTCCACATATTCAGTCAGAACCGTCCAGAGTAGTGATGCTAGTCGGGCGGGCGGGTGCGGGCAGCAATCGGTTGAATAGCATGCATTTAGTTTTACTAGCGTTTAAGGGCAGTTGGAGGCCACGGAAGGAGAGTTGTAATGGCATTGAAGCTCGTTTGGAGGTTAGTTAACACAGTATCCAAAGAAGGGCCAGATGTATACAGAATGGTGTCGTCTGCATAGAGGTGGATCACATAGGTGTTCCTTTTGTCCAGGTGGCAAAGGGCAGTGTGGAATGCGATGGAAATAGCATCATCTGTGGATCTGTTGGTGCAGTATGCGAATTGGAATGGGCCTTGGGTTTCTTGCATGATTGTGTTGATATGAGCCATGACCAGCCTTTCAAAGCACTTCATGGCTACCGACATGTGTGCTACTAGTCGGTAATCACTTAGGCAGGTTACCTTCGCTTTCTTGGGCTATGGTGGTCTGTTTGAAACATGTATGTATTACAGACTCGGCCAGGGAGAGGTTGAAAATGTCAGTGAAGACACTTTCCAGTTGGTCCGTGCATGCTTTGAGTACACGTCCTGGTAATCCGTCTGGCTCCGCGGCCTTGTGAATGTTGACCTATTTAAAGGTCTTGCTCACATCAGCTACGGAGAGCGTGATCACACAGTGGTCCGGAACAGCTGGTGCTCTCATGCCTGCTTCAGTGTTGCTTGCCTCAAAGTGATCATAAAAGGCATTTAGTTTGTCTGTTAGGCTTGTGTCGCTGGGCTGCTTGTGGCTGGATTTCCCTTTGTAGTCTGTAATAGTTTTCAAGCTCTGCCACATCCGATGAGCATCAGAGCCGGTGTAGCAGGATTCAATCTTAGTCCTGTATTGACGCCTTGCCTGTTTGATGGTTCGTCTGAGGGCATATTAGGATTTCTTATAAGCTCCCGGATTAGTGTCCCTCTCCTTGAAAGCAGAAGCTCTAGCCTTTAGCTCGGTGCGGATGTTACCTGTAATCCATGGCTTCTGGTTGGGAAAATGTACGTACAGTCACTGTGGGGACGGCTTCATGGATGCACTTATTGATGAATCCGGTGACGGAGTTGGTATACTCCTCTTTGCCAGTCCAAGAACATGTTTCAGTCTGTGCTAGCAAAACAGTCCTGTAGCGTAGCGTCCGCGTCATTTGACCACTTACGTATTGAGCGAGTCACTGGCACTCCCTGCTTTAATTTTGGCTTGTAAGCAGGAATCAGGAGGATACAATTATGGTCAGATTTGCCAAATGGAGGGTGAGGGAGAGATTTGTATGCATCTCTGTGTGGTGTGGAGTAAAGGTGGTCTAGATTGCACATGTGACATGTTGGTAAATATTTGGTAAAACTGATTTAAATTGCCTGCATTAAAGTCCCCGGGCACTAGGAGCGCCACGCTTCTGTATGAGCATTTTCTTGTTTGCTTATGGGCTTATAGAGTTGGTTGAGAGTGGTCTTAGTGCCAGCATCAGTCTGTGGTGGTAAATAGACCACTACGAATAATATAGATGAGAACTCTCTTGGTAGATAGTGTGGTCTACAGAAGTTTAATACCTCGATACTTCTTTAATATTAAATATCGCGCACCAGTAGTTATTGACAAAAAGACACACACCCCCGCCCCTCGTCTTACCAGACGTTGCTGCTGTGTCCTGCCGACACACGGAGAAGACAGACAGCTCTATATTATCCGTGTCGTCGTTCAGCCACGTCTCGGTGAAACATAATATATTACAGTTTTTCATGTCCCGTTGGTAGAATAGTCTTAATAGTAGATCATCCAGTTTGGTTTCCAATGATTGCACGGCTTACCTACTCGTCGGCTAATTCTTACAAGGCAACCCCTACCCGCCCTCCCCCTTTTACTCTGTCTTTTCTTCCCGCTGATGAAGGGGATTTGGTCCTTGTCTCGACAAAGCAGTATATCCTTCACGTTGGACTCATTAAAGAAAATATCTTCATTCAGTTCGAGGTGAGTAATCACTGTTCTGATGTCCAGAAGTCATTTTTGGTCATAAGAGACGGTAGCAGCACATTATACACAAAATAAGTTACAAACAAAATAGCACTGTTGGTTAGGAGCCCGTAAAACGGTGGCGCCATTAATGTCCCCTCCATCCAGTATCCCCTTACCCATATCTACCTCCATCACTCCAGTATCCCCTTACCCCCATACTTAAAACTGAGGCTGGGGTAACTCTGGGGTCAGTGCATGGGGTTGTTGTTATGTATGCTATGGTATGGTACGGCAGGCCAGCGGGGTCAAGAGGGTACATCAGTGAGTTTGTACGACAAGCTCGTCTGGTAATGTCTGTAGCTACGCACGCCACAGACCTGTCTAACCCTTGTCTGGAATCTAATGGAGAACAGACACCATTAACACAATGATTAATGACATTGATTCAGTTTTCCAGACTGTTTTCTCTCTGTCTCTGTCTCTCCCTCTCTTCTCTCTCCTCTGCGATGTTTCATCAGTGTTGCCATGGTTAATTAGTCTGATTGCTCACCGCTGCCATCAAAACAAAGTTGAGTCCTAGTGTAGTACTGTAGATGTGTGCTTGTGGTGCGTGCGGATTGTCTCTCATTAAGCAGGTAATCAAAGGGGACCTGGTGGAAAGGTCAGCTATGACTTCTGGGATTCTGATTACATGGATAGACCTTGGCCAGACATCATACACACGCACACATACTCTGTTCTGTGCTGTTACCAAACAAGAACAGCACTACTTCCCCTTTCATTTAGGAGATCAGCTACACAGTAACTGGTAGGGGTGTAGTGTTAGATGGGGAGAGAGAGAGAGAGAGTAGAGAGAGAGAGCAGGAGAGAAGGAAGAGAGAGAGAGAAAGAGAAGAGACAGAGAGAGAGCTGAGAGAGAAGAGCAGGGAGAGAGAGCAGAGAGAGAGAGAGAGAGAGAGAGAGAGACAGAGACCAGAGAGAGGAGAGAGAGAGATAAAAAGAGAAGAGAGACAGAGATAACAGAAGGAGATAGACAGAGAGAGGAGAGAGAGAGAGAGACGACAAGAGAGACGAGAGAGAGACCAGAGAGAGAG
>NC_034188.2:1808310-1832924 GCF_002021735.2 Oncorhynchus kisutch
AGAGGGAGAGAGAGAGAGAGATGAGGAGAGAGAGAGAGAGATGAGAAGCAAGAGAGAGGAAGGGAGAGAGAGAGATGAGGGAGAGAGAGAGAGAGAGAGAGAGAGATGAGGAGAGAGAGATGAGAGAGAGATGAGAAGAGAGAGAGATGAGGGAGAGTGGTAGAGACAGAGCTGAAACACTTGTACTTCAGGTTGTAGATCAGTCTCCAACACTATGGTCTGGTGTCTCAACCCCTCCAGAAAACACAGGTCCACATCCCACATGGTACCCTATCCCCTTGATGATCTGGTCAAAGGCAGTACACTATCTAGGGACTACGGTGCCATTTGGGACATGCCCAGAGCCTGCAGCACCTTGCCAAGCTGATCCATGCTTTACGGCCCGAGTGCCAACACAGAGGACTTTAATGGAGCTGACATTCGTGCAACATGTGGTTCACTAGTTCCATAGCAGAAACAGGAAGCCCTACAGTACTTAAACCCTAACCACACACTCCACATGTTGTCCTCTGATCTACTGTAATACTGTGGACTAGGACAGGGTTAAACCCTAACCACACACTCCACATGCCTTTCCTCTGATCTACTGAAATACTGTGGACAAGGACAGGGTTAAACCCTAACTCTCTCCTGGGGCCACTAGGTGCACCTTTTGGCCCTAACACTACATAGCTGATTCACAGCTGGAGTGGGTTATGTGAATCAGTTGTGTAGTGATTGGGGCAAAACACACAACACGCAGGAGGACCCAGGACCAAGGTTGGGAAAACCGTGGAGTAGAGTACATAACACCTGATCTGATTGGATCTGAACCAGCCTCCTCTGTTCTGTCCGAGGGATCTGATTGGGTCTGAAGCTGCCTCCTTTGTTCTGTCCGAGGGATCTGATTGCGTCTGAAGCTGCCTACTTTGTTCTGTCCGAGGGATCTGATTGGGTCTGAAGCTGCCTCCTTTGTTCTGTCCGAGGGATCTGATTGGGTCTGAAGCTGCCTCCTCTGTTCTGTCCGAGGGATCTGATTGGGTCTGAAATAGCCCTCCTCTGTTCTGTCCGAGGGATCTGATTGGGTCTGAAGCTGCCTCCTCTGTTCTGTCCGAGGGATCTGATTGGGTCTGAAGCTGCCTACTTTGTTCTGTCCGAGGGATCTGATTGGGTCTGAAGCTGCCTCCTTTGTTCTGTCCGAGGGATCTGATTGGGTCTGAAACTGCCTCCTCTGTTCTGTCCGAGGGATCTGATTGGATCTGAACCAGCCTCCTCTGTTCTGTCCGAGGGATCTGATTGGGTCTGAAGCTGCCTCCTCTGTTCTGTCCGAGGAATCTGATTGGGTCTGAAGCTGCATCCTCTGTTCTGTCCGAGGGATCTGATTGGGTCTGAAGCTTGCCTCCTCTGTTCTATCCGATGGATCTGATTGGGTCTGAAGCTGCCTCCTCTGTTCTGTCCGAGGGATCTGATTGGGTCTGAAGCTGCCTCCTCTGTTTTATCTGATGGATCTGATTGGGTCTGAAGCTGCCTCCTCTGTTCTCTCTGAGGGATCTGATTGGGTCTGAAGCTGCCTCCTCTGTTCTGTCTGAGGGATCTGATTGGGTCTGAAGCTGCATGTGTTAGTTTATGTGTGTGGGTGTGTATGTAATGTGTCTGTCTGGGTGTGTATGTAATGTGTCTGTCTGTCTGGGTGTGTATGTAATGTGTCTGTCTGGGGTGTATGTAATGTGTCTGTCTGGGTGTGTATGTAATGTGTCTCTCTGGGTGTGTATGTAATGTGTCTCTCTGGGTGTGTATGTAATGTGTCTGTCTGGGTGTGTATGTAATGTGTCTGTCTGGGTGTGTATGTAATGTGTCTGTCTGGGTGTGTATGTAATGTGTCTGTCTGTCTGGGTGTGTATGTAATGTGTCTGTCTGTCTGGGTGTGTATGTAATGTGTCTGTCTGGGTGTGTTTGTAATGTGTCTGTCTGTCTGGGTGTGTATGTAATGTGTCTGTCTGGGTGTGTATGTAATGTGTCTGTCTGTCTGGGTGTGTATGTAATGTGTCTGTCTGTGTGTGTATGTGATGTGTCTGTCTGTCTGGGTGTGTATGTAACTTGTCTGTCTGGGTGTGTATGTAATGTGTCTGTCTGTCTGGGTGTGTATGTAATGTGTCTGTCTGGGTGTGTATGTAATGTGTCTGTCTGGGTGTGTATGTAATGTGTCTGTCTGGGTGTGTATGTAATGTGTCTGTCTGGGTGTGTATGTAATGTGTCTGTCTGTCTGGGTGTGTATGTAATGTGTCTGTCTGAGTGTGTATGTAATGTGTCTGTCTGGGTGTGTATGTAATGTGTCTGTCTGTCTGGGTGTGTATGTAATGTGTCTGTCTGGGTGTGTATGTAATGTGTCTGTCTGGGTGTGTATGTAATGTGTCTGTCTGGGTTGTGTATGTAATGTGTCTGCCTGTCTGGGTGTGTATGTAATGTGTCTGTCTGTGTGTGTATGTGATGTGTCTGTCTGTCTGGGTGTGTATGTAACTTGTCTGTCTGGGTGTGTATGTAATGTGTCTGTCTGGGTGTGTATGTAATGTGTCTGTCTGGGTGTGTATGTAATGTGTCTGTCTGGGTGTGTATGTAATGTGTCTGTCTGGGTGTGTATGTAATGTGTCTGTCTGGGTGTGTATGGAATGTGTCTGTCTGTCTGGGGGTGTTGTGTAATGTGTCTGTCTGGGTGTGTATGTAATGTGTCTGTCTGGGTGTGTATGTAACTTGTCTGTTCTGGGTGTGTATGTAATGTGTCTGTCTGGGTGTGTATGGAATGTGTCTGTCTGTCTGGGTGTGTATGTAATGTGTCTGTCTGGGTGTGTATGTAATGTGTCTGTCTGTCTGGGTGTGTATGTAATGTGTCTGTCTGGGTGTGTATGTAATGTGTCTGTCTGTCTCGGTGTGTATGTAATGTGTCTGTCTGGGTGTGTATGTGATGTGTCTGTCTGTCTGGGTGTGTATGTAAGTGTCTGTCTGGGTGTGTATGTAATGTATCTGTCTGGTGTGTATGTAATGTGTCTGTCTGGGTGTGTATGTAATGTATCTGTCTGGGTGTGTATGTAATGTGTCTGTCTGGGTATGTATGTAATGTGTCTGTCTGTCTGGGTGTGTATGTAATGTGTCTGTCTGGGTGTGTATGTAATGTGTCTGTCTGGGTGTATATGTAATGTGTCTGTCTGGGTGTGTATGTAATGTGTCTGTCTGTCTGGGTGTGTATGTAATGTGTCTGTCTGGGTGTGTATGTAATGTGTCTGTCTGTCTGGGTGTGTATGTAATGTGTCTGTCTGGGTGTGTATGTAATGTGTCTGTCTGGGTGTGTTTGTAATGTGTCTGTCTGGGGTGTGTATGTAATGTGTCTGTCTGGGTGTGTATGTAATGTGTCTGTCTGGGTGTGTATGTAATGTGTCTGTCTGTCTGGGTGTGTATGTAATGTGTCTGTCTGGGTGTGTATGTAATGTGTCTGTCTGGGTGTGTATGTAATGTGTCTGTCTGGGTGTGTATGTCATGTGTCTGTCTGGGTTTGTATGTAATGTGTCTGTCTGGGTCTGTATGTAATGTGTCTGTCTGTCTGTGTATGTAATGTGTCTGTCTGGTGTGTATGTAATGTGTCTGTCTGGGTGTGTATGTAATGTGTCAGTCTGATGTGTGTATGTAATGAGTCTGTCTGTCTGGGTGTGTATGTAATGTGTCTGTCTGTCTGGGTGTGTATGTAATGTGTCTGTCTGGGTGTGTATGTGATGTGTCTGTCTGTCTGTCTGGGTGTGTATGTAATGTGTCTGTCTGGGTGTGTATTCCATTTTTATGGAACGGTCTGCCTACCCATGTCAGAGACGCAAACTCGGTCCTCAACCCTTTAAGTCTTTACTGAAGACTCATCTCTTCAGTGGGTCATATGATTGAGTGTAGTCTGGCCCAGGAGTGGGAAGGTGAACGGAAAGGCTCTGGAGCAACGAACCGCCCTTGCTGTCTCTTGCCTGGCCGGTTCCCCTCTTTCCACTGGGTTCTCTGCCTCTAACCCTATTACAGGGGCTTGAGTCACTGGCTTGCTGGGGCTCTCTCATGCCGTCCCTGGAGGGGGTGCGTCACCTGAGTGGGTTGATTCAATGTTGTGGTCATCCTGTCTGGGTTGGCGCCCCCCCCCCTTGGGTTGTGCCGTGGCAGAGATCTTTGTGGGCTATACTCAGCCTTGTCTCAGGATGGTAAGTTGGTGGTTGAAGATATCCCTCTAGTGGTGTGGGGGCTGTGCTTTGGCAAAGTGGGTGGGGTTATATCCTTCCTGTTTGGCCCTGTCCGGGGGTGTCCTCGGATGGGGCCACAGTGTCTCCTGACCCCTCCTGTCTCAGCCTCCAGTATTTATGCTGCAGTAGTTTATGTGTCGGGGGGCTGGGGTCAGTTTGTTATATCTGGAGTACTTCTCCTGTCCTATTCGGTGTCCTGTGTGAATCTAAGTGTGCGTTCTCTAATTCTCTCCTTCTCTCTTTCTTTCTCTCTCTCGGAGGACCTGAGCCCTAGGACCATGCCCCAGGACTACCTGACATGATGACTCCTTGCTGTCCCAGTCCACCTGGCCATGCTGCTGTTCCAGTTTCAACTGACCTGAGCCCTAGGACCATGCCCCAGGACTACCTGACATGATGACTCCTTGCTGTCCCCAGTCTACCTGGCCATGCTGCTGCTCCAGTTTCAACTTCCACCTGACTGTGCTGCTGCTCTAGTTTCAACTGTTCTGCCTTATTATTATTCGACCATGCTGGTCATTTATGAACATTGAACATCTTGGCCATGTTCTGTTATAATCTCCACCCGGCACAGCCAGAAGAGGACTGGCCACCCACATAGCCTGGTTCCTCTCTAGGTTTCTTCCTAGGTATTGGCCTTTCTAGGGAGTTTTTCCTAGCCACCGTGCTTCTACACCTGCATTGCTTGCTGTTTTGGGGTTTTAGGCTGGGTTTCTGTACAGCACTTTGAGATATCAGCTGATGTACGAAGGGCTATATAAAATAATTTGATTTGATTTGATTTGGGTATGTATGTAATGTATCTGTCTGGGTGTGTATGTAATGTATCTGTCTGGGTGTGTATGTAATGTGTCTGTCTGGGTGTGTATGTAATGTGTCTGTCTGGGTGTGTTGTAATGTGTCTGTCTGGGTGTGTATGTAATGTGTCTGTCTGGGTGTGTATGTAATGTGTCTGTCTGGGTGTGTATGTAATGTGTCAATCTGGGTGGTGTATGTAATGTGTCTGTCCGTCTGAGTGTGTATGGAATGTGTCTGTCTGTCTGGGTGTGTATGTAATGTGTCTGTCTGGGTGTGTATGTAATGTGTCTGGTCTGTCTGGTGTGTATGTAATGTGTCTGTCTGGGTGTGTATGTAATGTGTCTGTCTGGGTGTGTATGTAATGTGTCTGTCTGGGTGTGTATGTAATGTGTCTGTCTGGGTGTGTATGTAATGTGTCTGTCTGGGTGTGTATGTAATGTGTCTGTCTGGGTGTGTATGTCATGTGTCTGTCTGGGTTTGTATGTAATGTGTCTGTCTGGGTGTGTATGTAATGTGTCTGTCTGTCTGTGTATGTAATGTGTCTGTCTGGGTGTGTATGTAATGTGTCTGTCTGGGTGTGTATGTAATGTGTCTGTCTGGGTGTGTATGTAATGTGTCTGTCTGTCTGGGTGTGTATGTATGTGTCTGTCTGGGTGTGTATGTGATGTGTCTGTCTGTCTGGGTGTGTATGTAATGTGTCTGTCTGGGTGTGTATGTAATGTGTCTGTCTGGGTGTGTATGTAATGTATCTGTCTGGTGTGTAGTAATGTGTCTGTCTGGTGTGTATGTAATGTGTCTGTCTGGGTGTGTATGTAATGTGTCTGTCTGGGTGTGTATGTAATGTGTCTGTCTGGGTGTGTATGTAATGTGTCTGTCTGGGTGTGTATGTAATGTGTCTGTCTGGGTGTGTATGTAATGTGTCTGTCTGTCTGGGTGTGTATGTAATGTGTCTGTCTGGATTTGTATGTAATGTGTCTGTCTGGGTGTGTATGTAATGTGTCTGTCTGGGTGTGTATGTAATGTGTCTGTCTGGGTGTGTATGTAATGTGTCTGTCTGGGTGTGTATGTAATGTGTCTGTCTGTCTGGGTGTGTATGTAATGTGTCTGTCTGGGTGTGTATGTAATGTGTCTGTCTGTCTGAGTGTGTATGGAATGTGTCCGTCTGTCTGGGTGTGTATGTAATGTGTCTGTCTGTCTGGGTGTGTATGTAATGTGTCTGTCTGGGTGTATATGTAATGTGTCTGTCTGGGTGTGTTGTCATGTGTCTGGTCTGGGTGTGTATGTTGATGTGTCTGTCTGTCTGGGTGTGTATGTTAATGTGTCTGTCTGGGTATGTATGTAATGTGTCTGTCTGGGTGTGTATGTAATGTGTCTGTCTGTCTGGGTGTGTATGGAATGTGTCTGTCTGTCTGGGTGTTGTATGTAATGTGTCTGTCTGGGTGTATATGTAATGTGTCTGTCTGTCTGGGTGTGTATGTAATGTGTCTGTCTGGGTGTGTATGTAATGTGTCTGTCTGGGTATGTATGTAATCTGTCTGTCTGGGGTGTGTATGTAATGTGTCTGTCTGTCTGGGTGTGTATGTAATGTGTCTGTCTGGGTGTGTATGTAATGTGTCTGTCTGTCTGGGTGTGTAGTAATGTGTCTGTCTGGGTGTGTATGTAATGTGTCTGTCTGTCTGGGTTGTATGTTAATGTGTCTGTCTGTCTGGGTGTGTATGTAATGTGTCTGTCTGGGTGTGTATGTAATGTGTTGTCTGGGTGTGTATGTAATGTGTCTGTCTGTCTGGGTGTGTATGTAATGTGTCTGTCTGGGTGTGTATGTGATGTGTCTGTCTGTCTGGGTGTGTATGTAATGTGTCTGTCTGGGTGTGTATGTAATGTATCTGTCTGGGTGTGTATGTAATGTGTCTGTCTGGGTGTGTATGTATGTATCTGTCTGGGTGTGTATGTAATGTGTCTGTCTGGGTATGTATGTAAATGTGGTCTGTCTGTCTGGGTGTGTATGTAATGTGTCTGTCTGGGTGTGTATGTAATGTGTCTGTCTGTCTGGGTGTGTATGGAATGTGTCTGTCTGTCTGGGTGTGTTTGTAATGTGTCTGTCTGGGTGTATATGTAATGTGTCTGTCTGTCTGGGTGTGTATGTAATGTGTCTGTCTGGGTGTGTATGTAATGTGTCTGTCTGGGTGTGTATGTAATGTGTCTGTCTGGGTATGTATGTAATGTGTCTGTCTGGGTATGTATGTAATGTGTCTGTCTGGGTGTGTATGTAATGTGTCTGTCTGTCTGGGTGTGTATGTAAATGTGTCTGTCTGGGTGTGGTATGTAATGTGGCTGTCTGTCTGGGTGTGTATGTAATGTGTCTGTCTGGGTGTGTATGTAATGTGTCTGTCTTTCTGGGTGTGTATGTAATGTGTCTGTCTGGGTGTGTATGTAATGTGTCTGTCTGGGTGTGTATGTAATGTGTCTGTCTGTCTGATTCTGTATGTAATGTGTCTGTCTGTCTGGGTGTGTATGTAATGTGTCTGTCTGGGTTGTTATGTAATGTGTCTGTCTGGGTGTGTATGTAATGTGTCTGTCTGTCTGGGTGTGTATGTAATGTGTCTGTCTGTCTGGGTGTGTATGTAATGTGTCTGTCTGGGTGTGTATGTAATGTGTCTGTCTGGGTGTGTATGTAATGTGTCTGTCTGGGGTATGTATGTAATGTGTCTGTCTGGGTGTGTATGTAATGTGTCGTCTGTCTGGGTGTGTATGTAATGTGTCTGTCTGGGTGTGTAATGTAATGTGTCTGTCTGTCTGGGTGTGTATGTAATGTGTCTGTCTGGGTGTGTATGTAATGTGTCTGTCTGGGTGTGTATGTAATGTGTCTGTCTGGGTATGTATGTAATGTGTCTGTCTGGGTGTGTATGTAATGTGTCTGTCTGTCTGGGTGTGTATGTAATGTGTCTGTCTGGGTGTGTATGTAATGTGTCTGTCTGGGTGTGTATGTAATGTGTCTGTCTGTCTGTTTCTGTATGTAATGTGTCTGTCTGTCTGGGTGTGTATGTAATGTGTCTGTCTGGGTGTGTATGTAATGTGTCTGTCTGGGTATGTATGTAATGTGTCTGTCTGGGTG
Source organism: Oncorhynchus kisutch (assembly GCF_002021735.2). Taxonomy (NCBI): domain Eukaryota; kingdom Metazoa; phylum Chordata; class Actinopteri; order Salmoniformes; family Salmonidae; genus Oncorhynchus; species Oncorhynchus kisutch. The sequence continues at coordinate 1,816,462 of NC_034188.2, forward strand.
TGAATGTAATCTGTCTGTCTGGGTGTGTATGTAATGTGTCTGTCTGGGTGTGTATGTGATGTGTCTGTCTGTCTGGGTGTGTATGTAATGTGTCTGTCTGTCTGGGTGTGTATGTAATGTGTCTGTCTGTCTGGGTGTGTATGTAATGTGTCTGTCTGGGTGTGTATGTAATGTGTCTGTCTGGGTGTGTATGTAATGTGTCTGTCTGGGTGTGTATGGAATGTGTCTGTCTGGGTGTGTATGTAATGTGTCTGTCTGGGTGTGTATGTAATGTGTCTGTCTGTCTGGGTGTGTATGTAATGTGTTTGTCTGGGTGTGTATGTAATGTGTCTGTCTGTCTGGGTGTGTATGTAATGTGTCTGTCTGGGTGTGTATGTAATGTGTCTGTCTGGGTGTGTATGTAAATGTGTCTGTCTGGGTGTGTATAGTAATGGTGTCCTGTCTGGGTGTGTATGTAATGTGTCTGTCTTGGGTGTGGTATGTATGTGTCTTGTCCTGGGTGTGTATGTCCATGTGTCTGTCTGGGTTTGTAATGTAATGTGGTCTGTCTGGGGTGGTGTTATGTAATGTAGTCTGTCTGTCTGTGGTATGTAATCGTGTCTGTCTGGGGTGTGTATGTAATGTGGTCTGGTCTGGGTGTGTATGTATGTGGTCTTGTCTGATGTGTTCATACGTAATGAGTCCGTCTGTCTGGGTGTGTATGTAATGTGGTCCTGTCTGTCTGGGGTATATGTAATGTGTCTTGTCTGGGTGTGTATGTGATGTGTCTGTCTGTCTGGGTGTGTATATAAATGGTGTCTGTCTGGGTGTGTATTAATGTGTCTGTCTGGGTGTGTATGTAATGTATCTGTCTGGGTGTGGTATGTAATGTGGTCTGTCTGGGTGTGTATTGTAATGTGTCTGTCTGGGTGTGTATGTAATGTGTCTGTCTGGGTGTGTATGTAATGTGTCTGTCTGTCTGGGTGTGTATGTAATGTGTCTGTCTGGGTGTGTATGTAATGTGTCTGTCTGGGTGTGTATGTAATGTGTCTGTCTGGGTGTGTATGTAATGTGTCTGTCTGTCTGGGTGTGTATGTAATGTGTCTGTCTGGGTGTGTATGTAATGTGTCTGTCTGTCTGAGTGTGTATGGAATGTGTCTGTCTGTCTGGGTGTGTATGTAATGTGTCTGTCTGGGTGTGTATGTAATGTGTCTGTCTGTCTGGGTGTGTATGTAATGTGTCTGTCTGGGTGTATATGTAATGTGTCTGTCTGGGTGTGTATGTAATGTGTCTGTCTGGGTGTGTATGTAATGTATGTAATGTGTCTGTCTGTCTGGGTGTGTATGTAATGTGTCTGTCTGGGTGTGTATGTAATGTGTCTGTCTGTCTGAGTGTGTATGGAATGTGTCTGTCTGTCTGGGTGTGTATGTAATGTGTCTGTCTGGGTGTGTATGTAATGTGTCTGTCTGTCTGGGTGGGTATGTAATGTGTCTGTCTGGGTGTATATGTAATGTGTCTGTCTGGGTGTGTATGTCATGTGTCTGTCTGGGTGTGTATGTGATGTGTCTGTCTGTCTGGGTGTGTATGTAATGTGTCTGTCTGGGTGTGTATGTAATGTGTCTGTCTGGGTGTATATGTAATGTGTCTGTCTGTCTGGGTGTGTATGGAATGTGTCTGTCTGTCTGGGTGTGTATGTAATGTGTCTGTCTGGGTGTGTATGTAATGTGTCTGTCTGGGTGTATATGTAATGTGTCTGTCTGTCTGGGTGTGTATGTAATGTGTCTGTCCTGGGTGTGTAGTAATGTGTCTGTCTGGGTATGTATGTAATGTGTCTGTCTGGGTGTGTATGTAATGTGTCTGTCTGTCTGGGTGTGTATGTAATGTGTCTGTCTGGGTGTGTATGTAATGTGTCTGTCTGGGTGTGTATGTAATGTGTCTGTCTGTCTGGGTGTGTATGGAATGTATCTGTCTGTCTGGGTGTGTATGTAATGTGTCTGTCTGGGTGTATATGTAATGTGTCTCTCTGTCTGGGTGTGTATGTAATGTGTCTGTCTGGGTGTGTATGTCATGTGTCTGTCTGGGTGTATATGTAATGTGTCTGTCTGTCTGGGTGTGTATGTAATGTGTCTGTCTGGGTGTGTATGTAATGTGTCTGTCTGTCTGGGTGTGTATGTAATGTGTCTGTCTGGGTGTGTATGTAATGTGTCTGTCTGTCTGTGTGTGTATGTAATGTGTCTGTCTGGGTGTGTATGTAATGTGTCTGTCTGGGTGTGTATGTAATGTGTCTGTCTGTCTGATTCTGTATGTAATGTGTCTGTCTGTCTGGGTGTGTATGTAATGTGTCTGTCTGGGTGTGTATGTAATGTGTCTGTCTGGGTGTGAATGTAATGTGTCTGTCTGTCTGGGTGTGTATGTAATGTGTCTGTCTGGGTGTGTATGTAATGTGTCTGTCTGGGTGTGTATGTAATGTGTCTGTCTGTCTGATTCTGTATGTAATGTGTCTGTCTGTCTGGGTGTGTATGTAATGTGTCTGTCTGTCTGGTGTGTATGTAACGTGTCTGTCTGGGTGTGTAATGTAATGTGTTGTCTGGGTGTGTATGTAATGTGTCTGTCTGGGTTTGTATGTAATGTGTCTGTCTGTCTGGGTGTGTATGTAATGTGTCTGTCTGGGTGTGTATGTAATGTGTCTGTCTGGGTGTGTATGTAATGTGTCTGTCTGGGTGTGTATGTAATGAGTCTGTCTGGGTGTATATGTAATGTGTCTGTCTGTCTGGGTGTGTATGTAATGTGTCTGTCTGGGTGTGTATGTAATGTGTCTGTCTGTCTGGGTGTGTATGTAATGTGTCTGTCTGGGTGTGTAATGTAATGTGTCTGCCTGGGTGTGTATGTAATGTGTCTGTCTGGGTGTGTATGTAATGTGTCCTGTCTGGGTGTGTATGTAATGTGTCTGTCTGTCTGGGTGTGTAATGGAATGTGCTGTCTGTCTGGGTGTGTATGTAATGTGTCTGTCTGTCTGAGGTGTGTATGTAATGTGTCTGTCTGGGTGTGTATGTAATGTGTCTGTGTGGGTTGTGTTATGTAACGTGTCTGTCTGGGTGTGTATGTAATGTGTCTGTCTGGGTGTGTATGTAATGTGTCTGTCTGGGTGTGTATGTAATGTGTCTGTCTGGGTGTATATGTAATGTGTCTGTCTGTCTGGGTGTGTATGTAATGTGTCTGTCTGGGTGTGTATGTAATGTGTCTGTCTGGGAGTGTATGTAATGGTGTTCTGTCTGGGTGTGTATGTAATGTGTCTGTCTGGGTGTGTATGTAATGTGTCTGTCTGGGTGTATATGTAATGTGTTGTCTGTCTGGTGTGTATGTAATGTGTCTGTCTGGGTGTGTATGTAATGTGTCTGTCTGTCTGGGTGTGTATGTAATGTGTCTGTCTGGGTGTGTATGTAATGTGTCTGTCTGGGTGTGTATGTAATGTGTCTGTCTGTCTGATTCTGTATGTAATGTGTCTGTCTGTCTGGGTGTGTATGTAATGTGTCTGTCTGGGTGTGTATGTAATGTGTCTGTCTGGGTGTGAATGTAATGTGTCTGTCTGTCTGGGTGTGTATGTAATGTGTCTGTCTGGGTGTGTATGTAATGTGTCTGTCTGGGTGTGTATGTAATGTGTCTGTCTGTCTGATTCTGTATGTAATGTGTCTGTCTGTCTGGGTGTGTATGTAATGTGTCTGTCTGTCTGGGTGTGTATGTAACGTGTCTGTCTGGGTGTGTATGTAATGTGTTTGTCTGGGTGTGTATGTAATGTGTCTGTCTGGGTTTGTATGTAATGTGTCTGTCTGTCTGGGTGTGTATGTAATGTGTCTGTCTGGGTGTGTATGTAATGTGTCTGTCTGGGTGTGTATGTAATGTGTCTGTCTGGGTGTGTATGTAATGAGTCTGTCTGGGTGTATATGTAATGTGTCTGTCTGTCTGGGTGTGTATGTAATGTGTCTGTCTGGGTGTGTATGTAATGTGTCTGTCTGTCTGGGTGTGTATGTATGTGTCTGTCTGGGTGTGTATGTAATGTGTCTGCCTGGGTGTGTATGTAATGTGTCTGTCTGGGTGTGTATGTAATGTGTCTGTCTGGGTGTGTATGTAATGTGTCTGTCTGTCTGGGTGTGTATGGAATGTGTCTGTCTGTCTGGGTGTGTATGTAATGTGTCTGTCTGTCTGGGTGTGTATGTAATGTGTCTGTCTGGGTGTGTATGTAATGTGTCTGTGTGGGTGTGTATGTAACGTGTCTGTCTGGGTGTGTATGTAATGTGTCTGTCTGGGTGTGTATGTAATGTGTCTGTCTGGGTGTGTATGTAATGTGTCTGTCTGGGTGTATATGTAATGTGTCCTGTCTGTCTGGGTGTGTATGTAAGTGTCTGTCTGGGTGTGTATGTAATGTGTCTGTCTGGGAGTGTATGTAATGTGTCTGTCTGGGTGTGTATGTATGTGTCTGTCTGGGGTGTAGTATGTTAATGGTCTGTCTGGGTGTATATGTAATGTGTCTGTCTGTCTGGGTGTGTATGTATTGTCTGTCTGGGTGTGTATGTATGTGTCTGTCCCTGGGTGTGTATGTAATGTGTCTGTCTGGGTGTGTATGTAATGTGTCCTGTCTGTCTGGGTGTGTATGTAATGTGTCTGTCTGTCTGGGTGTGTATGTAATGTGTCTGTCTGGGTGTGTATGTAATTGTGCTGTCTGGGTGTGTATGTAATGTGTCTGTCTGTCTGATTCTGTATGTAATGTGTCTGTCTGTCTGGGTGTGTATGTAATGTGTTCTGTCTGGGTGTGTATGTAATGTGTCTGTCTGGGTATGTATGTAATGTGTCTGTCTGGGTGTGAATGTAATCTGTCTGTCTGGGTGTGTATGTAATGTGTCTGTCTGGGTGTGTATGTGATGTGTCTGTCTGTCTGGGTGTGTATGTAATGTGTCTGTCTGTCTGGGTGTGTATGTAATGTGTCTGTCTGTCTGGGTGTGTATGTAATGTGTCTGTCTGGGTGTGTATGTAATGTGTCTGTCTGGGTGTGTATGTAATGTGTCTGTCTGGGTGTGTATGGAATGTGTCTGTCTGTCTGGGGGTGTTGTGTAATGTGTCTGTCTGGGTGTGTATGTAATGTGTCTGTCTGGGTGTGTATGTAACTTGTCTGTCTGGGTGTGTATGTAATGTGTCTGTCTGGGTGTGTATGGAATGTGTCTGTCTGTCTGGGTGTGGTATGTAATGTGTCTGTCTGGGTGTGTATGTAATGTGTCTGTCTGTCTGGGTGTGTATGTCATGTGTCTGTCTGGGTGTGTATGTAATGTGTCTGTCTGGGTGTGTATGTAATGTGTCTGTCTGGGTGTGTATGTAATGTGTCTGTCTGTCTGGGTGTGTATGTAATGTGTTTGTCTGGGTGTGTATGTAATGTGTCTGTCTGTCTGGGTGTGTATGTAATGTGTCTGTCTGGGTGTGTATGTAATGTGTCTGTCTGGGTGTGTATGTAATGTGTCTGTCTGGGTGTGTATGTAATGTGTCTGTCTGGGTGTGTATGTAATGTGTCTGTCTGGGTGTGTATGTAATGTGTCTGTCTGGGTGTGTATGTCATGTGTCTGTCTGGGTTTGTATGTAATGTGTCTGTCTGGGTGTGTATGTAATGTGTCTGTCTGTCTGTGTATGTAATGTGTCTGTCTGGGTGTGTATGTAATGTGTCTGTCTGGGTGTGTATGTAATGTGTCTGTCTGATGTGTGTATGTAATGAGTCTGTCTGTCTGGGTGTGTATGTAATGTGTCTGTCTGTCTGGGTATATGTAATGTGTCTGTCTGGGTGTGTATGTGATGTGTCTGTCTGTCTGGGTGTGTATGTAATGTGTCTGTCTGAGGTGTGTATGTAATGTGTGCCTGTAGGGTGGTAGTATGTAATTGTAGGTTCTGTCTGGGTGTGTATGTAATGTGTCTGTCTGGGTGTGTATGTAATGTGTCTGTCTGGGTGTGTATGTAATGTGTCTGTCTGGGTTGTGGTATGTAATGTGTCTGTCTGTCTGGGTGTGTATGTAATGTGTCTGTCTGGGTGTGTATGTAATGTGTCTGTCTGGGTGTGTATGTAATGTGTCTGTCTGGGTGTGTATGTAATGTGTCTGTCTGTCTGGGTGGTGTATTAATGTGGTCCTGTCTGGGTGTGTATGTAAATGTGTCTGTCCTGTCCTGAGTGTGTATGGAAATGTGTCTGTCCTGTCTGGGTGTGTATGTAATGTGTCTGTCTGGGTGTGTATGTAATGTGTCTGTCTGTCTGGGTGTGTATGTAATGTGTCTGTCTGGGTGTATATGTAATGTGTCTGTCTGGGTGTGTATGTAATGTGTCTGTCTGGGTGTGTATGTAATGTATGTAATGTGTCTGTCTGTCTGGGTGTGTATGTAATGTGTCTGTCTGGGTGTGTATGTAATGTGTCTGTCTGTCTGAGTGTGTATGGAATGTGTCTGTCTGTCTGGGTGTGTATGTAATGTGTCTGTCTGGGTGTGTATGTAATGTTGTCTGTCTGTCTGGTGTGTATGTAATGTGTCCTGTCTGGGTGTATATGTAATGTGTCTGTCTGGGTGTGTATGTCATGTGTCTGTCTGGGTGTTATGTGATGTGTCTGTCTGTCTGGGTGTGTATGTAATGTGTCTGTCTGGGTGTGTATGTAATGTGTCTGTCTGGGTGTATATGTAATGTGTCTGTCTGTCTGGGTGTGTATGGAATGTGTCTGTCTGTCTGGGTGTGTATGTAATGTGTCTGTCTGGGTGTGTATGTATGTGTCTGTCTGGGTGTATATGTATGTGTCTGTCTGTCTGGTTGTGTATGTAATGTGTCTGTCTGGGTGTGTATGTATGTGTCTGTCTGGGTATGTATGTAATGTGTCTGTCCTGGGTGTGTATGTAATGTGTCTGTCTGTCTGGTGTGTATGTAATGTGTCTGTCTGGGTGTGTATGAATGTGTCTGTCTGGGTGTGTAGTAATGTGTCTGTCTGTCTGGGTGTGTATGGAATGTATCTGTCTGTCTGGGTGTGTATGTAATGTGTCTGTCTGGGTGTATATGTAATGTGTCTCTCTGTCTGGGTTGTGTATGTAATTGTCTGTCTGGGTGTGTATGTCATGTGTCTGTCTGGGTGTGTATGTGATGTGTCTGTCTGTCTGGGTGTGTATGTAATGTGTCTGTCTGGGTGTGTATGTAATGTGTCTGTCTGGGTGTGTATGTATGTGTCTGTCTGTCTGGGTGTGTATGGAATGTGTCTGTCTGTCTGGGTGTGTATGTAATGTGTCTGTCTGGGTGTATATGTAATGTGTCTGTCTGTCTGGGTGTGAATGTAATGTGTCTGTCTGGGTGTGTATGTAATGTGTCTGTCTGTCTGGGTGTGTATGATCATGTGTCTGTCTGGGTGTGTATGTAATGTGTCTGTCTGTCTGGGTGTGTATGTAATTGTCTGTCTGGGTGTGTATGTAATGTGTTCCTGTCTGTCTGGGTGTGTATGTAATGTGTCTGTCTGGGTGTGTATGTAATGTGTCTGTCTGGGTGTGTATGTAATGTGTCTGTCTGTCTGATTCTGTATGTAATGTGTCTGTCTGTCTGGGTGTGTATGTAATGTGTCTGTCTGGGTGTGTATGTAATGTGTCTGTCTGGGTGTGAATGTAATGTGTCTGTCTGTCTGGGTGTGTATGTAATGTGTCTGTCTGGGTGTGTATGTAATGTGTCTGTCTGGGTGTGTATGTAATGTGTCTGTCTGTCTGATTCTGTATGTAATGTGTCTGTCTGTCTGGGTGTGTATGTAATGTGTCTGTCTGTCTGGGTGTGTATGTAACGTGTCTGTCTGGGTGTGTATGTAATGTGTTTGTTCTGGGTGTGTATGTAATGTGTGCTGTCTGGGTTTGTATGTAATGTGTCTGTCTGTCTGGGTGTGTATGTAATGTGTCTGTCTGGTGTGTATGTAATGTGTCTGTCTGGGTGTGTATGTAATTGGGTTATGTATGTGTCTGTCTGGGTGTGTATGTAAGAGTCTGTCTGGTGTATATGTAATGTGTCTGTCTGTCTGGGTGTGTATGTAATGTGTCTGTCTGGGTGTGTATTAATGTGTCTGTCTGTCTGGGTGTGTATGTAATGTGTCTGTCTGGGTGTGTATGTATTGTGTCTGCCTGGTGTGTATGTAATGTGTCTGTCTGGGTGTGTATGTAATGTGTCCTGTCTGGGTGTGTATGTAATGTGTCTGTCTGTCTGGGTGTGTATGGAATGTGTCCTGTCTGTCTGGGTGTGTATTGTAATGTGTCTGTCTGTCTGGGTGTGTATGTAATGTGTCTGTCTGGGTGTGTATGTAATGTGTCTGTGTGGGTGTGTATGTAACGTGTCTGTCTGGGTGTGTATGTAATGTGTCTGTCTGGGTGTGTATGTAATGTGTCTGTCTGGGTGTGTATGTAATGTGTCTGTCTGGGTGTATATGTAATGTGTCTGTCTGTCTGGGTGTGTATGTAATGTGTCTGTCTGGGTGTGTATGTAATGTGTCTGTCTGGGAGTGTATGTAATGTGTCTGTCTGGGTGTGTATGTAATGTGTCTTTCTGGGTGTGTATGTAATGTGTCTGTCTGGGTGTGTATGTAATGTGTCTGTCTGTCTGGGTGTGTATGTAATGTGTCTGTCTGGGTGTGTATGTAATGTGTCTGTCTGGGTGTGTATGTAATGTGTCTGTCTGTCTGATTCTGTATGTAATGTGTCTGTCTGTCTGGGTGTGTATGTAATGTGTCTGTCTGGGTGTGTATGTAATGTGTCTGTCTGGGTATGTATGTAATGTGTCTGTCTGGGTGTGAATGTAATCTGTCTGTCTGGGTGTGTATGTAATGTGTCTGTCTGGGTGTGTATGTGATGTGTCTGTCTGTCTGGGTGTGTATGTAATGTGTCTGTCTGTCTGGGTGTGTATGTAATGTGTCTGTCTGTCTGGGTGTGTATGTAATGTGTCTGTCTGGGTGTGTATGTAATGTGTCTGTCTGGGTGTGTATGTAATGTGTCTGTCTGGGTGTGTATGGAATGTGTCTGTCTGTCTGGGGGTGTTGTGTAATGTGTCTGTCTGGGTGTGTATGTAATGTGTCTGTCTGGGTGTGTATGTAACTTGTCTGTCTGGGTGTGTATGTAATGTGTCTGTCTGGGTGTGTATGGATGTGTCTGTCTGTCTGGGTGTGTATGTAATGTGTCTGTCTGGGTGTGTATGTAATGTGTCTGTCTGTCTGGGTGTGTATGTCATGTGTCTGTCTGGGTGTGTATGTAATGTGTCTGTCTGGGTGTGTATGTAATGTGTCTGTCTGGGTGTGTATGTAATGTGTCTGTCTGTCTGGGTGTGTATGTAATGTGTTTGTCTGGGTGTGTATGTAATGTGTCTGTCTGTCTGGGTGTGTATGTAATGTGTCTGTCTGGGTGTGTATGTAATGTGTCTGTCTGGGTGTGTATGTAATGTGTCTGTCTGGGTGTGTATGTAATGTGTCTGTCTGGGTGTGTATGTAATGTGTCTGTCTGGGTGTGTATGTCATGTGTCTGTCTGGGTTTGTATGTAATGTGTCTGTCTGGGTGTGTATGTAATGTGTCTGTCTGTCTGTGTATGTAATGTGTCTGTCTGGGTGTGTATGTAATGTGTCTGTCTGGGTGTGTATGTAATGTGTCTGTCTGATGTGTGTATGTAATGAGTCTGTCTGTCTGGGTGTGTATGTAATGTGTCTGTCTGTCTGGGTATATGTAATGTGTCTGTCTGGGTGTGTATGTGATGTGTCTGTCTGTCTGGGTGTGTATGTAATGTGTCTGTCTGGGTGTGTATGTAATGTGTCTGTCTGGGTGTGTATGTAATGTATCTGTCTGGGTGTGTATGTAATGTGTCTGTCCTGGGTGTGTATGTAATGTGTCTGTCTGGGTGTTGTATGTAATGTGTCTGTCTGGGTGTGTATGTAATGTGTCTGTCTGTCTGGGTGTGTATGTAATGTGTCTGTCTGGGTGTGTATGTAATGTGTCTGTCTGGGTGTGTATGTAATGTGTCCTGTCTGGGTGTGTATGTTAATGTGTCTGTCTGTCTGGGTGTGTATGTAATGTGTCTGTCTGGGTGTGTATGTAATGTGTCCTGTCTGTCTGAGTGTGTATGGAATGTGTCTGTCTGTCTGGGTGTGTATGTAATGTGTCTGTCTGGGTGTGTATGTAATGTGTCTGTCTGTCTGGGTGGGTATGTAATGTGTCGTCTGGGTGTATATGTAATGTGTCTGTCTGGGTGTGTATGTAATGTGTCTGTCTGGGTGTGTATGTAATGTATGTAATGTGTCTGTCTGTCTGGGTGTGTATGTAATGTGTCTGTCTGGGTGTGTATGTAATGTGTCTGTCTGTCTGAGTGTGTATGGAATGTGTCTGTCTGTCTGGGTGTGTATGTAATGTGTCTGTCTGGGTGTGTATGTAATGTGTCTGTCTGTCTGGGTGTGTATGTAATGTGTCTGTCTGGGTGTATATGTAATGTGTCTGTCTGGGTGTGTATGTCATGTGTCTGTCTGGGTGTGTATGTGATGTGTCTGTCTGTCTGGGTGTGTATGTAATGTGTCTGTCTGGGTGTGTATGTAATGTGTCTGTCTGGGTGTATATGTAATGTGTCTGTCTGTCTGGGTGTGTATGGAATGTGTCTGTCTGTCTGGGTGTGTATGTAATGTGTCTGTCTGGGTGTGTATGTAATGTGTCTGTCTGGGTGTATATGTAATGTGTCTGTCTGTCTGGGTGTGTATGTAATGTGTCTGTCTGGGTGTGTATGTAATGTGTCTGTCTGGGTATGTATGTAATGTGTCTGTCTGGGTGTGTATGTAATGTGTCTGTCTGTCTGGGTGTGTATGTAATGTGTCTGTCTGGGTGTGTATGTAATGTGTCTGTCTGGGTGTGTATGTAATGTGTCTGTCTGTCTGGGTGTGTATGGAATGTATCTGTCTGTCTGGGTGTGTATGTAATGTGTCTGTCTGGGTGTATATGTAATGTGTCTCTCTGTCTGGGTGTGTATGTAATGTGTCTGTCTGGGTGTGTATGTCATGTGTCTGTCTGGGTGTGTATGTGATGTGTCTGTCTGTCTGGGTGTGTATGTAATGTGTCTGTCTGGGTGTGTATGTAATGTGTCTGTCTGGGTGTGTATGTAATGTGTCTGTCTGTCTGGGTGTGTATGGAATGTGTCTGTCTGTCTGGGTGTGTATGTAATGTGTCTGTCTGGGTGTATATGTAATGTGTCTGTCTGTCTGGGTGTGAATGTAATGTGTCTGTCTGGGTGTGTATGTAATGTGTCTGTCTGTCTGGGTGTGTATGTAATGTGTCTGTCTGGGTGTGTATGTAATGTGTCTGTCTGTCTGGGTGTGTATGTAATGTGTCTGTCTGGGTGTGTATGTAATGTGTCTGTCTGTCTGGGTGTGTATGTAATGTGTCTGTCTGGGTGTGTATGTAATGTGTCTGTCTGGGTGTGTATGTAATGTGTCTGTCTGTCTGATTCTGTATGTAATGTGTCTGTCTGTCTGGGTGTGTATGTAATGTGTCTGTCTGGGTGTGTATGTAATGTGTCTGTCTGGGTGTGAATGTATGTGTCTGTCTGTCTGGGTGTGTATGTAATGTGTCCTGTCTGGGTGTGTATGTAATGTGTCTGTCTGGGTGTGTATGTAATGTGTCTGTCTGTCTGATTCTGTATGTAATGTGTCTGTCTGTCTGGGTGTGTATGTAATGTGTCTGTCTGTCTGGGTGTGTATGTAACGTGTCTGTCTGGGTGTGTATGTAATGTGTTTGTCTGGGTGTGTATGTAATGTGTCTGTCTGGGTTTGTATGTAATGTGTCTGTCTGTCTGGGTGTGTATGTAATGTGTCTGTCTGGGTGTGTATGTAATGTGTCTGTCTGGGTGTGTATGTAATGTGTCTGTCTGGGTGTGTATGTAATGAGTCTGTCTGGGTGTATATGTAATGTGTCTGTCTGTCTGGGTGTGTATGTAATGTGTCTGTCTGGGTGTGTATGTAATGTGTCTGTCTGTCTGGGTGTGTATGTAATGTGTCTGTCTGGGTGTGTATGTAATGTGTCTGCCTGGGTGTGTATGTAATGTGTCTGTCTGGGTGTGTATGTAATGTGTCTGTCTGGGTGTGTATGTAATGTGTCTGTCTGTCTGGGTGTGTATGGAATGTGTCTGTCTGTCTGGGTGTGTATGTAATGTGTCTGTCTGTCTGGGTGTGTATGTAATGTGTCTGTCTGGGTGTGTATGTAATGTGTCTGTGTGGGTGTGTATGTAACGTGTCTGTCTGGGTGTGTATGTAATGTGTCTGTCTGGGTGTGTATGTAATGTGTCTGTCTGGGTGTGTATGTAATGTGTCTGTCTGGGTGTATATGTAATGTGTCTGTCTGTCTGGGTGTGTATGTAATGTGTCTGTCTGGGTGTGTATGTAATGTGTCTGTCTGGGAGTGTATGTAATGTGTCTGTCTGGGTGTGTATGTAATGTGTCTTTCTGGGTGTGTATGTAATGTGTCTGTCTGGGTGTATATGTAATGTGTCTGTCTGTCTGGGTGTGTATGTAATATGTGTCTGTCTGGGTGTGTATGTATATGTCTGTCTGGGTGTGTATGTAATGTGTCTGTCTGGGTGTGTATGTATGTGTCTGTGTGGGTGTGTATGTAACGTGTCTGTCTGGGTGTGTATGTAATGTGTCTGTCTGGGGGTGTGTATGTGATGTGTCTGTCTGGGTTGTGTTATGTGATGTGTCCTGTCTGTCTGGGTGTGTATGTGATGTGGTCTGTCTGTCTGGGTGTGTATGTAATGTGTCTGTCTGTCTGGGGTGTGTATGTAATGTGTCTGTCTGGGTGTGTATGTAATGTGTCTGGTCTGTCTGTGTATGTAATGTGTCTGTCTGGTTGTGTATGTAATGTGTCCTGTCTGGGTGTGTATGTAATGTGTCCTGTCTGGGGTGGTATGTAATGTGTCTGTCTGTCTGGGTGTGTATATAATGTGTCTGTCTGTCTGGGTGTGTATGTAATGTGTCTGTCTGTCTGGGGTGTGTATGTAATGTGTCTGTCTGGGTGTGTATGTAATGTGTCTGTCTGTCTGGGTGTGTATGTAATGTGTCTCTCTGGGTGTGTATGTAATGTGTCTGTCTGTCTGGGTGTGTATGTAATGTGTCTGTCTGGGTGTGTATGTAATGTGTCTGTCTGTCTGGGTGTGTATGTAATGTGTCTGTCTGGGTGTGTATGTAATGTGTCTGTCTGTCTGATTCTGTATGTAATGTGTCTGTCTGTCTGGGTGTGTATGTAATGTGTCTGTCTGGGTGTGTATGTAATGTGTCTGTCTGGGTGTGTATGTAATGAGTCTGTCTGTCTGGGTGTGTATGTAATGTGTCTGTCTGTCTGGGTGTGTATGTAATGTGTCTGTCTGGGTGTGTATGTAATGTGTCTGTCTGGGTGTGTATGTAATGTGTCTGTCTGTCTGGGTGTGTATGTAATGAGTTTGTCTGTCTGGGTGTGTATGTAATGAGTCTGTCTGTCTGGGTGTGTTGTGTGTATTGTGTTTTGACAGGCTACTGTAACTATCGATGATTCCCGGTACCTGCGTTCTGACAGCATTCCCATCCCATTGTCTCTCGACAGGGTGCCCCGCCCCTAACCACTTCCAGATGATCTGATTGGGTCATAGTTGGAGACGCACCAATCACACATGACAGGAGTAGGCGGGTCTCTCTGCACTTCTGATAAAACAGACAAAGTAGGAAAACATTTCTAAGGGGACATTAAAAAAATCATTTTCACCACAGCTGCTTTACACATTGACCAGGGTGTGTGTGTGTGTGTGTGTGTGTGTGTGTGTGTGTGTGTGTGTGTGTGGTGTGTGTGTGTGTGTGTGTGTGTGTGTGTGAGAGAGAGAGATTCCTGCTTTATGATCACCCTGTAAAGCCTCAGCTCTGACCATCACTCTGTTACCATCACTCTGTTACCTCTCTGTTACCATCACTCTGTTACCATCACTCTGTTACCATCACTCTGTTACCATCACTCTGTTACCATCACTTCTGTTACCATCACTCTGTTACCATCACTCTGTTACCCATCACTCTGTTACACTGTTACCGTCACTCTGTTACCATCACTCTGTTACCGTCACTCTGTTACCATCACTCTGTTACCGTCACTCTGTTACCCATCACTCTGTTACCATCACCAAACCGCTCCTCATACACACAGACACAGTGAAGAGCCTGGTGTGGACTACACCCATTGGAGATACTACATAACACTCTAATGTGTCTGAGAATGAGCAGCATTGGTTTAAATGACCACACAGTTTTTACTATCAACAGTCATGACTCCTATGGTTTAGTTGCTTTATCCATGAATAGGCCACACCCTAAGAGGCAGAGAGAGAGAAAGAGGGACATAGAGAGAGAGACAAGGAGAGAGAGAGAGTGAGAGAGAGAGAGAAAGAGTGAGAGAGAGAGAGAGAGAGAGAGAGAGAGAGAGAGAGAGAGAGAGAGAGAGACAGAGAGAGAGAAGAGAGAGAGAGAGGCCATACCACGATCAACAACATTGGACACTTTTTGGAACAAAAAGCCTTCACTATATCATCCTGGAATATCCAAGGCCTGAGGTCATCTGCCTTTGGCCTAAAGAGTAGGAACCCAGACTTCACCAAAGAAATCGGTAATACAGACATTGTCATCCTGCAAGAAAACTGGTATAGAGGAGACGGACCCACTGGTTGCCCTCTAGGTTACAGAGAGCTGGTAGTCCCATCCACCAAACTACCAGGTGTGAAACAGGGAAGGGACTCAGGGGGTATGCTAATTTGGTATAGAGCAGACCTAACTCACTCCATTAAATTAATCAAAACAGGAGCATTTTACATTTGGCTAGGAATTCTAAAGGAAATGATCTTAACAGAGAAAAATGTCCTCCTGTGTGCTACCTATATCCCCCACTAGATTCCCCATATTTTAATGAAGACAGCTTCTCCATCCTGGAGGGGGAATCAATCATTTCCAGGCCCAGGGACATGTACTAGTCTGTGGCGACCTAAATGCCAGAACCGGACAAGAACCTGACACCCTCAGCACACAGGGGGACAAACACCTGCCTGGAGGTGACAGCATTCCCTCCCACATATGCCCCCCTAGACACAACTACGACAACATAACCAACAAAACGGGTCACAACTCCTGCAGCTCTGTCGCACGCTGGGTATGTACATAGTCAATGGTAGGCTTTGAGGGGACTCCTATGGTAGGTACACCTATAGCTCTGTCGCACGCTGGGTATGTACATAGTCAATGGTAGGCTTCGAGGGGACTCCTATGGTAGGTAACACCTATAGCTCTGTCGCACGCTGGGTATGTACATAGTCAATGGTAGGCTTCGAGGGGACTCCTATGGTAGGTACACCTATAGCTCTGTCGCACGCTGGGTATGTACATAGTCAATGGTAGGCTTCGAGGGGACTCCTATGGTAGGCAGCTCATCTCTTGGCAGTAGTACTGTAGACTACTTTATCACTGACCTCAACCCAGAGTCTCTCAGTGTTCACAGTCAGCCCACTGACACCTCTATCAGATCACAGCAAAATCACAGTCTACTTGAACAGAGCAATACCCAATCATGAGGCATCAAAGCCAAAGGAACTGACTAACATTAAGAAATGCTATAGATGGGAAGGAAGGCAGTTTGGAAACCTACCAAAAAACAATTAGGCAACAACAAATTCAATCCCTTTTAGACAATTTCCTGGGTAAAATGTTCTACTGTAATAGTGAAGGTGTAAACTTGGCAGTAGAAAATCTTAACAGTATATTTGAACTCTCAGCTTCCCTATCAAATCTAAAAAATCTCAAATAGAAAACCGAAGAAAATTAACAACAATGACAAATGGTTTGATGAAGAATGCAAAAAATCGAAGAAAGAAATTGAGAAACCTGTCCAACCAAAAACATAGAGACCCGGAAACCTGAGTCTACGCCTTCACTATGGTGAATCACTAAAACAACACAGAATACACTACGGAAAAAGAAGTGGAGATGTACTGTCTGGGTAACCCACTTTCTCCAACCTTTTTGGGTCTATAAACAAAGGCTTGAAGAGCAAAAACATATACAATGATCCAATACAGATCTTAGAATCAACTATTAAATACTACCAGAACCCACTGGATTCCAGAAACCCACTGGATTCCAAGAAACCCACTGGATTCTCCAATTACCTTGAACGAGTTACAGGACAAAATAAAAACCCTCCAACCCAGTATATGCCAAATTCCAATTGGCTATACTAAAACTCTTTAAACATCATCCCTAGCTCTGGCATCATTCACATTTGAAATGTCTCTATTCTTTTGAAACTCTTATGAGTTCAATGTATACTGTTAATTTCTGATTGTTTATTTAAATTTGTTTTGGCAAGTAAACATGTGTTTCATGCAATCCAAAAGCCACTTTGAATTGAGAGAGCGAGAGCGAGAGAGA